>NW_007577914.1:222974-327965 GCF_000690725.1 Stegastes partitus
ACACACACACACACACACACACATATAATTAAACATAAAACATTAAACATAATTTTTTTAACAGTGTCATAATTAACAACAACAACAACACAAATAGTTGGGGGAAAAAAACACCCGAACCACCACCATTTTTCAATAAAATGCTATTTTGTTTTGCATTTTTTGTTTGTTTATTTTTAACAATGATTGCATTGTTTGTTTATTTATTTATTTGCTCTGGAGTGAGTTAGTTGGTTCCGCTTTCCTCGAATTAAGCCGCTGTGCTGTTGCCGTAGTTACCCACAGTTTAATGGGCCCTGCGCATTGATATAGAACGCCGGTTAAACGGTTGACTGGAACTACGTCTGTGCGTTCTAACGGTCACCTGACAGCCTGTCAGAAACTAATATTATTTCCGGCATCAGTCAGGTGTCACTTCAGTCCTTCAGGTATCAGGAAATCAAGATTGTTACCGGCGGTGAGCCTTACAAATCACACAAAAACACAGACAAACACAGACACACAATGCCCCCTTTTCCCCCCTCGTCGTACATTTCCTTGTTTTTCCCATCCGGTCCGTTGCGCTCGCGTGTTTACTCCCGTTAAATAAGATTATGGTAATGAAGGCGGCTGAAGTGGCATTTTAAATCAGGAGGGTTGTGACTGCGCCACCGTTTGCTTCATTAGACATTCCCACAGTTTCAGTGTTGCTGTAGACTCACAATAACACGCAGGCTTTTCCCTCTTAGGCTCAGTTTTTCCTCTCACAACTTAAACATCCTGATTAAAAATTAATTAATTAATTAAATTTAAAAAAAAAAAGCTGACACATACCAGGAATTAGCCTGAGCTCTGCAGGCATGAATACAGTTTAGACTTAGAGATATTGTACAAGTATGAAAATCTCAGGGTTTTGAAATTAAGCTGCATAATGTATGCAGAACTACAATTACTGCATTAAAACACTGAATTTTTGGTGCCTAAAAATTAAGTGTTAATTTTCTTAAATTTCATTAAAAAAAATAAAAAACTTTCAATTCCAAAATTCCAAACAAACCTTTTGTATCCGGTTAGCTTGAAAAGTGCATTTCTTCCCTCCATCCAGCAGTTTTCTGTAAAGTTACTCCACATTTAGTTTAAATATTTTAACAGCATCAAACACGTGATAAAAAGAAATTAGCAAAAGATCTAAATCTTTTATTTTTTTTTAAGTAGTATCTGAAACACTGCTGTTACACATGGTGACATTAGACTCGTGTTTTTCAGTTCACAGGCATAAATCTGTTTCTTTAACAGCCTCCAGTCTTCTGGTTTCAGGCTTTCAGGCTTCCACCAGATTTCAGAACCTGGCTGCAAGATTTTCTCCCTTTCAGTCACAAGAGCTTTGGTGACACTGATGCAGCGATAAGATCTCACTCAGTTCCAGTTCATCCCAAAAGGCTTTGTGCAGATCAATTAAATTCTTTCACACCAAACTGGGAAAAAAACATTTCTATATAAGCTTCCGATGTCACATTGAAACACTCAACTTTAGTTTCAAATGATTGAAAGCCAAACTGGGAGAGTAAAGAAGTACACAAAAGTATGCAAACAGTGGTGTTATTAACATTTCCTAACGTTTCCTTCCAACTTTGACTCTCGCCTCCTACACTCCTCACTGCCATCATCTCCATCTCTCTCTGTCCATCAGTCTGGGTGGCGGTAGGCCTGGTGCAGTGGTGAATACCAATAGTGAGGAGGAGCATATGTGAGCCATACTTAATCCTGCTAATCTGCCTCCAAAATAAAAAAAAAAGAAAAAAAGAAAAGGAACAAAAAAAAAAAGCAGAAAAGAGAGGAGGGTGGAAGAACATGAGAGAAGGTTTCTCTTTCTGTCTGGGGAGCTGACCGGCTGAGCCAAATGAACTGAAAGACATGAATAATGTCCTGGCTCTCCCCCTCGATCCCTTTCTCTGCGAGATCTTGGAACGAAATGAAGCAAAATTCTCGCTTTTGTTGAATTCTGTAGTGAGGAACGTGAGATGCCGCCTGCCACCAACCACTGCTGTTACTGTGTGTGAGCGCAACTTTGTCTCCCACTTAGTTTCACATGCAGCTCTCCAGCATTAGCGATTTACTGTACGTTTAACAGCAAAGTTCAGTGCCAGGAAAGAAGGTGGAGTGAAAATCTGAAGAAGTCTCAGAATACCAGTGTGTTAGGTTTGCATCTAGGCCATCATAAGAGTGGTTTTTATCAGTTAGTTTTTTGTGATCCTCCCAAAACACATTTTCTGCCAATTAAAGCTACATGAAGAAGCATGCACATCTTGAGCAGTAATATTTGTGTGTTCCTACCTTAAAATGGTTTTTCTGAAGTCACCAAATTTTGGAAATTCAGGGGCCTCAGAGATACAAAGAAACCCAAAAAAAAAGAAAGAAAGAAAGAAAGAAAGAAAGAAAATAAAAAAGGAAGAATTGTTCAAACAAAAAAACATGCCATCAATCCCAGAAATTAAAAAAAAAATAAGTGAAAAAGTAGCCACTATAGGACCAAAATCAGTCTTTCAGGGAGAGGGAGATGACCATAGTTATGCATAAATGACCACAGTAATCATAAAAGGTCATGCTTATTATAATAAACAACAAGAAAACTCTAAAATAAATCATTCAATGAAAGTTTGAAGGAGAAGAATCAGACTACCTTTTGAAGGTTTGTGCTTTCTACATCCTCTACTCCTCTTGTTCGTCTTTTCTGAACAGCAGCAGAGACTGTTCACCGTTTCCACACCGGAGGTCCCTGTGATGGGACGAGGACATGTCTGCTATAGAAACCAAACAGGTGCCATTATTCAAAGGTTTCCAAGCATGGCACATTTATTGAAAAAGCTGTCTGATACGACAATATGATTAGAATGGAGTTTGTCAACTTGCAACAGAATCAAAAACATTAGTGTCACTGACTCTTGTTATAAGGCTGTTATAAGGTTATTTGCTCTGTTATTTACTGTTTTATTTAGGAGGAAATACTTTTTTTCTTTACTCTCAGTCTGGTCTGATGATAAAAATTCTCCCAAGTGCATGTTGCCCATAGAGCCCAAGGTTTTTCCTTTTGGCGTCAGATTGTTGCAGGTGTTACACACTAAATTTGGAGACGTTTTTTCAAGTGGAAGTTTCAAAATGTTGTCAAAATTGGTGACAAATCCTAAACTGTTAGTGGCTGATCTTCGTCTCACACCTACAAACATCTTTGTTATTTATCAGTCAGGCCTGATCTGCAGGCTGCTTCCTCACAGCTTGTTTCAGAGGGCTTTGCCTTTGTTCACACACAGATGATTATTGACAATAAAACCTTGTAGCTGATTTGACCGGTCGAGAACTCTAGTCCTAAAACCTCCTTGTCTGTCAAGTTTAAGTTTTAAGCCAACATAAAGTTGCATGCTAAAAAAAAATCCTAAATGATGCAAAGTTTTCCATAAAGTGAAGGGGCTACAGTCATGGGGGTGTACCTGTACAGAATATACAGCCCAGACCCTTTCCAAAAAATTTGAATATCATAAAAAAGTTGTTTAATTTCCATAATTTCATTCAAAAAGTTAAACTTTCATAGATTATAGATTCAGGGCCCACAATTTAAACAATTTCAAGTATTTATTTGTTTATTTTTACATAATTTGTGCTTCCAGCTCATAAAACCCACGAAAACAGGCATTCAAAAAATTAGAATACTGTGAAGAAATCACCATTTACTTCTCAGTTGTTGCAGAAAAAATAGGAGGAAACTAGGATCACATCAAATCAATCAAAATATGGTACTTTCAAAACGATATGTCAGTCTTCTATACTTGGTTGGGAATCCCTTTGCCTTAATCACTGCCTCGATGCGCCGTGGCATTGAAGCAATCAGCCTGTGGCATTATCTGGGAGTCATGGAAGCCCAGATTGCTCTTCTTTGTTTTTGGGTCTGGTGCCCCTCATTTTCGCCTTGATAATACCGCATAGTTTAGGTCCGGCGAGTTGGCTGGCCAGTCAAGCACTGTGATGGCATGGGCATCAAACCAGTGTTTGGTGCTTTGGGCAGGGGCCAGGTCCTGCTGGAAGATGAAATCTGCATCTCCACACAGATCCTCAGCAGAAGGAATCATGAAGTCCTCTAAAACATTCTGGTAGACTGTTGCGGTGACCTTGGATTTAAGAAAGCAGAGTTTACCAACACCTGCACCTGACATTGCACCCCAAATCATGACTGACTGTGGATATTTCACACTGGACCTCAAGCAGCTTGGGTTCTGTTCCTCACCCGTCTTCCTCCAAAACCCTTGAACCTTGATTCCCGAACGAAAGGCACACTTTACTTTCATCGGGAAAGAGGACCTTGGACCTCTTGGCCACAGTCCAGTCCTTCTTCTCCTTGGCCCAGTTGAGATGCTTCCTACGTTGGCTCAGGCTCAGAAGTGGCTTGACCCGAGGAACCCGACATTTGTAGCCCATCTCCCGTATGTGTCTGAATGTGATGGTTCTTGAATCTTCTCTGTTTGATAATCCGCTGAAGCCCACGGTCATCTCTTTTGCTGGTGCATCTTCTCCTGCCACATTTTGCCCTTCCACTAGACTTTCCGTTGACATGCTTGGACACAGCACTCTGTGAGCAGCCAGCCTCCTTAGCTATGAACTTTTGTGGCTTATCCATCCTATGGAGGGTATCAATGATGGTCTTCTGGCCAGTTGTCAAGTCTGCAGTCTTCCCCATATTGAACCGAACTGAAACAATTGAACCAAACTGAAGCAATTTAGTGACACCTGGGGAAACCTGTGCAGGTGCTTTGAGTTTAGTAGATGATTAGTGTGTGACACTCAGTTTAAAACATTCATGCCCTGCAAAATTTGGGCTGATCTCTTCACAGTATTCTAATTTTTGAATTCCTGTTTTCGTGAGTTTTATGAGCTAGAAGCCCAAATTATTTAATCATTTAAATTGTGGGCCCTGAATCTATAATCTATGAAAGATTAACTTTTTGAATGGAATTATGGAAATAAATAAACTCTTCCATGATATTCTAATTTTTTGGAAAGTGTCTGTAGGTCATGTTACTATGTTTGTTCATTTAAAACTCTGAGGCAACTGTTTTTCAATTTTTGAAGAGCTGATTTATTATTATAAGTTGTGCTGAAATTTACCAAACAGAGTCCTAAAAATATGAAAAAAATCTCACTGCTATGATGATAATGATCTGATGAACAGAGTGTTAAGTTTGTATTAGGCTTGTCTTAGTTCAACAGCACATTTATTCATACTAAGCGTTTCTGATTCTTCTGTCAAACAAAGGTTGTAAAAAAGACGAGCATTCTTGCAACCAGTTGTCCTAAAATTGGGAGTGTTTCTAAGAAGAAGAATACAAAATTTTCTTTTAAAGCAATGAGCTCATAGTCTGGAGAACTCAAGCAATGACACATGTATAGGTACTATATATTTGCATATGTGTTTACGCACATCAATGAGTATAGTGTTTACTGCGTTTTAGAGTTTTACTTGCCAAAAACAGCCCAAAGAAGAGAGAAAGTGATCATTATTGGATGATGTGCATGTAGCTACAACTCTCCTCTGCTTGACAGATGCTGGTAATAACAACAATATTTGTAAAAGTAGCACTTTCTTCATAAAGAAAGCCTCTGCCTATGCAACATTTACACCAACTCCAGATAGAACAGTGTTACAAACACAGGTAAAGACAACAACAATCATAACATACCAGTGTTAGCAGGTATAATGTTTAACATTGTCACAATTTAGCTTCGTTTTGCTAAACACAAATTACAGCTGAAGCTGATGGAAACCAAATTATTAAAGACCCCCTCTGGTTAAAACTTGTCCACTCTGTAAAAATAAATGTTTTTTACAAAAAAAAAAATCCCATTTAAATAAAATAAAATAAAATAAAATAAAATAAAATAAAATAAAATAAAATAAAATAAAATAAAATAAAATAAAATAAAATAGTGCTTTCAAGATTTCCGAAGATGCTTTACAAAGTATAGGTAACAACAAAACAAACACACAAAAATAATAGATAAATGAAATATAATAACAAATTAATATTTATAAAAATGCAGCTGTGACGGGTGAGGACGTTGTTTACAGTTTGGGCCTTTTTTATTTAAAGTTTGTATTGTAAATTATTACTTTTGTCTATGATTTCAGTAGATATTATCTGTAATTTAACATAACTGGGGAGATTGTCAAATAACAGTAAATTGTTTTTGTTATTTTTAAAGTGCAGTTCAAAATGATTTTTTTTTTTTTTTAATACAGTGGAAAAAGTGTTTATAGATACTAGAAGAAATATAATAAGTGGAAAACAGCAGCCAACACAATAGCTGTCACAAACCTAAAGAATCAATCCTGTCAAGTTGCAGGACGGAGCTTTCGGCAAATATTATATTCTTCTTCAGAATCTGTTTTCCAGTTTTAACTTATATTGCTGAATTAATACTATATTACTTGACACACATTGTTACAGTGTTTGAGCAAAGTTATAGGTGAGCTGGTGTAACTATGTAGATCTGTGCATTTTAGAGGAAGCAACAGTTTAAAGATACATCTAGGCCATTTTAGGGTAAGAAGGTATTATTGTTAGGGAAAGAAACTTCTAAATCTGTGACTTTGATACACAGAGATGAATTTAGAGAGATGAACAACCAGAGAGGAATTTTAAATTAACATTTATATCTGAGGACAGGAGGAGAGAAAATTACCAAAATGATTGAATTCTTTTTGAAGGCGACATGAATCTGTTCACCAGTATGTCTAATAGTTGCCCAGGACCACATATTTCAACCTGCTGGTGGAACAGCATGAAAGGTCAGTGGACGTGGTCCAATTGGCTTCTTCTACATATAGAATAAACCCGTGGAGTACTGTTATTTTCCACATTCAGAGGAATGTGTGAAATATCAGATTTTCTACACAAGGAAAATTTGTACAATATAAACAGCACTTTTATATATTTCTTGTTTATTTTAACTTTTTTGTCCCTATATTTTTGTACAATGAATGAATGAATGCCCTTTATTGTCATTATACAGTCTACAACGAGATTGGAGAGCTTCTCATATTTTTAGTACAAGTAAAAAAAAATCCCCTTTAGGGCTACAAAACTGCAAATTTACCCACTGTGGGAATAATAAAGGCTCATCATGTATTATGTCTTTACATGTCATGTCTGATAGCTATTTCAATAGTCTCATTCATGCATGCAGCCAGTGGGACTGAAAACAGACACTGATACACCACATACAGAGGCCCCAAGAAACTTATTCTTAAAATGGTGTGCAAAAATAAAGTTAGGTTTAAAAATATGTATGATTATATGTATCTTCTTACAGATCCTCAGTGGAGTTCTTGCAAAATCTCTCACTGCACAAGTCTGATCTATGGGGTGACTAAACTTCTGCCCTGCCTCTGTACAGATAGATGCAGGGTGAAGAGGTCACTATCGTAGTCAGGTGCAGGCCATCCAACACATAATGAACCGTGTGGATGCTGGCTGCTGAGGGAGTGTTCAGGCCTGTGTGTCTCTGAGGCTGGACAGCGTTGGGTTATGCAGGCCGGGGGCTTTATCTCTACAACAGCTATTAGGAGGTAATTAAGTCCTAACACTGCAGAGCCTCCCATGGTTACTATAACATAACTGCAAATGGGAAGCTTACAAGCTCCTTTAGACGGCATGACAAATTGAATGGAACTCATTGGGCTTCAGCTATTATTCCAGCGGCCCCATCTGGCTGGGAAAAGATAAAGGGGATTTGCTGGAGGTTGTGAGGGGTTGAGCCTCCATGCTCAGTGTGTGAGTGTGTGTGCGTGAGGGATAAGGAACAAGAGGGGGGTCCCAGTCCGGCGTAAGGGAGTGTTTTGAGGGTTCCAGGGGGATTTTTTTTTTCCTCCTCTTTGGTCTGAGCTTCAATTCAACAGGCAGCCTGAGATTTGCTTTGGCCAAATGTTACAAATGTTTCGACAACCTGGTCTCTGATCCTCTGGGGTCACCCAGGAGGGCACGGGGGTACAACAGCTTTACGCCCAGAGATTTAACAAAGCAGCATGGGGATGAATATATTCACACTTGTATTCACTGCCCAGGCCTCCAGATGCTTGTTTTAGGGAGATGGAGGCTAGACTGAGCCGCGCTCTGCCCAAAGCAGGCCAGCTGGCGGTTTGTGTCCATAGTAAGTACGCGACCGAACTTGTGTTGACAAAAAGTGTCCCGTTTGCTGGAGTGATGGCCTCAGTCATTGACGAGGGTAAAGATGGTAAAAGACATTTTTTCTAAGACCGCTAAACATTTTTTAGGAGGCTTAGAGAGTTTTTTTTGTTTTTTTTTAAGTCATTCATATAAAAATGTGTGCATACCTTTTTTCTTCAAGTTTTGTGCTGGTTCAACATGAAAACTACAAGGCATCAACATAAATGCACTAATACAGTTTTCATCAAATATTTAGGACATTTTTGTCACAATAAAGCAAGCAGCAGAGCAGACACAGGAAAAACACTGTAGACAAAGTGACATGTAAGGAAGATTATGAGCCAAATTTTACACTGACACATGTTTCTATTATTTTGTCCACGCTGTTTATAAAAAGGAATGTAGCAGAAATAATGTCTGTTAAGCAATACTACAAACACCTCAAATTGCAGCCTTCAAAATGACTATAAAGTAGACTAATTGCTTCTTAAACAGTTTCAGCAAAAACTGAAAATTATGACCTTCATTAAAAGGATCATTTACTGCAGGATTCTTGCATTAGTTTTTGCTAGATGTACTTAATAAACTGATAAAGAATTATATATCTAACGAATCAACAGTCATGCTGGTAAATTTGAAAACTGAACCACTCTGTTAGTATTAAAGTGGCCCATTCTGTTTTCTTCTTTACCTTCTTCCTTTATTCTAACTGGCACATAACAAAACTGCTTTAGTGCCACCAACTGGTCGACTGGAGTTGGATCTTTAAATTATTCTCAGCAGGTTATACTCAGCTTTGCCTCCTCCAACTATCTTTGATGGCAAATTTTGAGAGTCATAATGGCTTGTTGTGGCTTGTGGAGAGAGCAGAGCATCATAAAAAGGTTTCAAATCTCATTCTGTATTCCATAATGGCATCTTCAAATTTACCCACCCTAGAGGTAGTTTTCAGAAAAACAATGTGGGGGGGGGGGTGAACAGGCAGCCAGAACAAAGAGAAAATATATGTGGTTTTTGTGGATGTGGCGGAAAGACACTGATAGCCCTACAGTATCCTCAGCGCTGCATCACAATGGCTGTAAAGGGGTCTAATGATGGGGATCTGCCAGGCTTAACAGGCTCACATTTAGATGGCGATTGTCAGAAGGCATGAGACAATAGGCTGAGGAATAACAATGGTGTACACAAGCAGCCCAGGCCATCCCCATTCTGCTGCAATTAGCCTCATATGGACGGACTCAGAGGCTGGGTTACATTCCTTCACTCTCACTACCAGCCTCCTGATCCCATCACACGCACAAGCTCATCATCCCTAACAAGGGGGCGGACTACTTTATTACCACCTCACTGCTAACCAGCTGTCACACCCCAACACACACACACACACACACACACACACACACACACACACACACACTCCAAGAAAAAAAAAAATTACAAAGAGGTTTTTAACACTTTTTGGGAGTCTGGAAGGAATAACAGTTGTGCATTAAAACCAAAGCATGGAGCTGTGTTGGTAGTGCTGTGTTGCTTTGGGAAGGATGTCTGGCATAAAATGGGATCCAGGAAGTTTAAGGCTGATCAGAAGCTAAAACACAGCCTGCTGATTTAAAAAAAAACAACAAAAAAAACAAAACTACAAGACAGCCTCTCCACTACTGCAAAACCGTTAGAATACAGTTTATATTAAGAGCTGCTAGAAACGTACATTTACAAAAACTACCACCACCACAACCCTAATGTTATATGGCCAAATTTTATACTTTCTTACCAGACAACCCTGGATATTTTCAAGTATCTGCTGAACACTGGCCTAATTCAAATGAATAAGAGGACTGTTTTGTTGTTGTTGTTGTTGTTGTTGTTGTTGTTGTTGTTGTTGTTGTTTTCCCCACGCAGAACTAATTCCAGCCGAAAGAAGGCAATGAAGTGTGGATGGAGGACTTCAGAATCAGCTTTATTAGGCATCTGTGTTTCCTTTGCCCTCAAAGTACTTACACAAAATAAAAGCCCTGTGCTTTCAACAAGGGGAAAATGTGATAGAAGAAAAAATGAACCTTTAGCTACTATGTACAACTATATAAAAGTAAAGGCCATATAAAGGGTTTACAAGAGTGTGTTCCAATAACCACACTACTAGACTATATAGTACACTACATACAGCATGCTTTTCTGACCATTCTGACCCACAATCCTCTGCACAGCTGTCATATACGTCACTATGCCTCACACTAGTGTGAACAAGTTTGAGCTGCCAAAAGCATACAGACAGATGACAACTCATTTTGCACAGATGGATGAGCTTGATGGTCAAGGTGCAATATTATACTGAAGTTATTACATGCAATTACATGCATGCTGCATAGGCCAGTGCATTGTAAGGGCAGCTGTAGTACATATAGAGTATGCAGTTTGGATGGCAGCCTATGGCACACTGTGAGGGCACAGTAAACGTGGGTTCTTTCCAAAGACATAATCAAGTATTTTTACAGAATTTTTATGAGCTGTTATACTATTTTTGTTCAGGTACAAAAAGGTTGTCCAGTCAGGAAACGCCATTTGAAAGACTGAGCAGACGTTAATGACCTTTGAAGCCCAATGGACGGACAGGTCTCCAACAGCAGAGCCACAGAGCCCACAGAGCTGCAAAACAGGAGGGGGATTTTGGGCCCACTTGGCAGCTCAACATACTAGCTCTCCTTCAATTCTTCAGCAATTATGCTGTCATCAAGCCATTTTGCCTTTTTGAGAATGACGAGAGGAACACAAATAAGGGCCACGCTGGTTTAATTAAACTAATACCAATTCATGTTCCAGCAAGATGCTTGAGGCGTCATTAGAAGCAGCACAGAAAAGGGCCTGTTCCTGTGTGTGTGTGTGCACGTGAGTGCATGCATGTATGCCCATTATGTATGTGAGAAATTTTGAGTATGTGTGTGTGCATGTGTGGGCGTGTGTCCCCTCACTTCCAGTCCATTGAGCCGCGATGCTGCTGCATGCTCTCTGCTGCCCTGGTTTTGGTCCAACAGAACAGAATGTGTGGAGGGAAGGAGGGAGGCGATGGGAGAAAGCAGAAAAGAGGAGGAGGCGGAGGAGGAGGTGGTGGGGGTCCGCTTGGAGGGGGCTGTTTGTCACTGTGAATCGGCTCAGGGTGGTTCACATCATCTGGCCATTGATGGCCGCCCCTCCCCTGTTGTAAAACAAGCTCCTGTGGGCCTGCCTGAACACTGGGGGCATTGTGTCCCACCCTCGCAGGAAACATACCACCCAAAGTGCTGCTACCCCCACCACCCACAGCATCCCCGGTCCTCCGCTCCCTCCGTCCATCTCAACCTTTTTCCGCCCTTTGCAAGAGCAGAGTCTGGCTTTAACCTCGAGGCCAGAGGTGAAGGTGATGAGACACGGCAGAGTGTGATCGTTGGAGAACAACAGGTAGGACTAATAAGGCCAGAGCTGAAGGATGGAGGGAAAGCAAGCAGAGGAGGCTGAGGGAGGTGCGGGGAGGAAGACAGATTTGAAGGGCTGGTGTAAAGGGGGTGTTCCCCATGGTTTCCGTAATATGGAGGGCTAATGGGAAGATTGATGGATTGAGACAGCAAAACAAAACAAGGGGTGGTGATAAAATGTAGAGTGGGGGATAAAGCAAGTAGGGAATCAGGCTGAATGGTGTCTTGAAGCCTCAAATTCTGAGGATGTGTGAGTGTGTGTGTCACAAGGCCAGGAGAAGGAGGAAAATTTACTGCCTTTGGGGGCAGGGAGTGGGTGTGACTCGTTCCCTAATTGCCAGGGAGGTCTCGGGAGTTTTGGGTACAAGACAAGTGTGAAGGGTGGGAGAATAAGACAGGATACAAGAGGTTAGTGCAGGTCAGTGCTGACCACCTAAGATGCCCCTTGCAAAAGATGCGCAGCCCCCCCTCCTGATTCCATCTCAACCCTTCCCGAGTGCCCTGGCTGAATGCTATAAATAAATATCGTGTCTTCTCCTCTAAAAGCTGATAATTTACTGCCCACCCATTCCGTTCTGCCCATCGCTTCTCCATTTCTCAGCGCCGTTGCCAGGCGGTGAATGGAGCTCGTCCTTTGAGTTTGGAGAGCCAGGCCTGTGTTTTCTGGAGGGGCTGTCCTCAAAGTTTGGAGCACTCTGGAGTGGACACACACAAACACACATATGCTTATATGTTGAATGCCACACATGCTCCTTTTATCAGCCACCTCTGAAACGGCAACCCTCGTGGGTAGAGTTTGAGGGATGCTTGTGGGAGGAACCTGTTGTTCGAAGCAGGTGAAGAGAGCTAACGCTTTTCTTTTCTAATTAAATCCGAGACAAACAGGTGCTTCAGGCTGATGATTCTTAACTTGGGGTGGGAGACGAAAGCAAGACATGTTCGGAAGCACACACTCTTAAATCTGCTGCAATGTTATTCTGCACATTCCTGGACTGCGACTGCACCAGTCACATTTTTTAAAGCATTTGTTTCAATGGTAATTAAGCTTGTGGCTTAATTATTTTGTTTATGTGTACAAATATATGTCAAACAGTTGGGTTGTTTGTCCCAACCATCTAAAACAACCATATAAGCCTTTCTGAAAGGACGTATATGAATGCTTCCATGTTGAAAGAGCGACCAAAGTTAACATTCGGTGGATGGACGGTGGTGATTGTCGGCTTTTAAAAGTTTGTGGTCTAAATTACACATGAATCTTGTTTTTACTCACAGCTTGGTTAGGTTTAGGCACAATAACTAGTATCCTTCTACAATGTTAACCATCCATCCAGCTCTATCTGAAGGTAAAGACACCTGTGGAGATTTTACACCAGCACTTATTCAAACAATTGAGGTCGCTTCATTTTAAAATGTAACTACAGGTCATATTACACTGCTTGCAAAATGACCTTTGANCATTTTAAAATGTAACTACAGGTCATATTACACTGCTTGCAAAATGACCTTTGAGGTTGTTGTTTCAGGGGAGGACATGTTCTGTTGATTTAAAAAAAACAAACAAAAAAAAAACGCATATATGTTTTGGTCAAGTTTTTGTCAACACTAGCATTAAAAGCATCAGTTTTCTTGAGTGCAAACAGGAAACCCCAATGCAAAATGCACCGTTCACCCAAAAGATTTTCTTTATCATAAAGAAAATTAATTTGGAAATTCTCATGTGATTAAAATGTGAGTCATGTAAACGCAATGTCTGGTTCAGTTCTTCTTTTATTTTCTTTTATTTTAAACAGTTCAAGTGTCTTAAAAAAACCCAAATCTGAATCAGATGTATTAAATCTTTCTAACCTGCATATTTCTGGTGTTTTTTGAATTTTTGAATCTGTACTTTTCCACAGTATTTCTGCGCTGGAATATAACCTAGCAAGTTATACTCCATGGATGTTATAATGTGTCAACAGTTGATTTCAGTGTGGATGGATTTGGAGTCACAAGTCTGTCCTCCAAACTGTTCTAAACTGTCACCGCAGTCCTCTAATCTGAAAAGATAATTCCAGTTTTTTACAGCATGGGCCTTGTGTTTGGTGGTCATGGAAGACAAACATATTAAGAAGACAAAATAAAGGGAAAAATGGCCAATGGAAGTAATAAATTATTTATCTGTTAACCAAGTTTTGTCGTGTATACCAGACTTTAACCAGAAGCAGCAGATGATAAAATATTTCTTAAAGTCAGTTTTGCAATAGGCCCATGGATCACTTTAACTCACTTTTGGTAGTTTAGATATCAGGACCTGTTGCTCCATCCCCTAGCAAACTAGAAATCTCCTTCCAACTCATTGTTTTAATTACTTTTTCCCTCTACACTTTTGCTTTCCTTTTCTTTCTTGAGGCCATCTGCTTCCCTGGCACCCTTTCCTCCATGACATTCACCTGGAGAAACAGAAAAAAAAAAAAAAAAACTGAACAAAGAAAAGCGCACAGAGAGTGTGCAGCTGAGACAGATACAAGTATGAAACTGCCACTGCTGCCATGGTGCCATTCACTCAACTGCTGTAGCTTGACAAGGGACCGAGAGTGAAAGAATGAGAGGGAAGAAAAGAATCAAAGAGAAGGAGAGTGTGCTGGCAGCTTCTCTCTGCCTCTGCTGCCATGGCAGAGTCAAACAGACACAACTAAGAAATTGTAACCCTAACAGGGGGCACCGCAAGGGCACCGAGGGATGGAAGAGGGGAAGAAAATAGTGTCTGTATTCCCCAGTAAATCAGGGCTGTTGAGAAGGTCGGGGCTTTGCCAGTAAAGCGAAGAAACGACGGTGGCAGCTGCACCCAGTTCAGTGCCTGCTGACAGAGAGGAGGCTTTTGTTCGCGCCACAGAGAACAGCATAGGGTGGCATGGTCTGGAATGTGGCATTATTGTTTTTATTAATAGAGACTGGGTCAAAATGGGGCACACTGAGGGGGCAATTAAGAGAGAGATTTTTGTTTGTGTGCACATATAATGTATGTGTGCCAGTTGTAGCTGCTGTGGTCTTAGAGCTGGGAGAATGAGGAGAACGTAAAGTAAAAAGTCAATGCAAATGTCTGCATTACAACTATACATATTTGTTCAATTGCATCACTTCTTACATGGTAACTTAACTGCAATTAGAGTAATGAGGTTGTGTGCATCATTTGGATAAAATGAGAGAAAATGTCATTACTAGAAATAAAGAAAAAATCTGTTAGTCTAGTATATTAAGAGATACAACGTGTGTTTATGTTAATTTATCAGTTTCCTCTGTTCTGCTTCAGGGCTTTTACTAAAAGTGACGCCTGTGTCCCACAAATGTGGAAATAAATAACAAATCGCTTTCTGTTACATTCAGATCCTATTCTTCAGATTAAGTAATAATGATGAATCTGTCCTATAACGTGAGGCAAACCACATAAACAATGTCTGTTGGTCACTTTGGACTATTATATTTTCCTTTATTTAATAGTCCAAAGTGACCAACAGACTAATATCGCATGATGAAATGCACACAAACACAGCTATTTTCCACTTTCTAACTGTTAACAAGTCAAAACCTGACTTCCTCCTGGCAGCACCTGCAGTGTGCTCTTGACTGCATGTGTGCATTCACTTGTCAGTGAGTGTGTGAATGTGTGTCCCTGCATGGGTGCATGTGTGTGAGTTTAACAGGCAGGTGGTAATGAGGCAGACTGTGCTGTGCTGGCTTCTATAATGAGGAGGCAGGCAGTGAGGGGCAGGGCTATTGCCACTAATGGGCCCCTATAGTCTCTAATAAGCAGTAATTATAGTGTGTGTTTACCAAGTGGTTCCAACAGGGTTGAAAATGGTTACCTTCGCACATCGCTCCTCCACCACTGGCCGTTCCACCCAGGAACACTAAGTGACAGCACTGGAGAGAGACCTTTGTGTGTGTTTTAGAATTAGCATGTGTGCTAACATTCAAGGAGATGTTTAAGGGATGCTGCTGTTCTTCAACCTGTGTTTTTTGGGCTTTTGCTTAAGACCTCAATTTTGCTCCATTACTTTTTGAATTCTATGTGTCTGATCACAAAAGTTATTTTTTTCTTTTTTGCATCGCTTGTTCTAAAAAACTGATGCATGATGTGATTTTCTGTCCCTAAAACATAACATGCATGGGAAGAAATATACAATACATTATTTAATTAGCATCCAGAAAGCTAAAAAATGTGTTCAGACTAGGACTGCTTCAGCATCGACACATCGACACATGCACGTGCAACAATCACAGGTGTGATTTATAGTAAGTCAATTTAACTCTAACACATCAACTTTTTTTTTTTTGCTGGCCAATACAAAAAGCAAAAAAAAAACAAAACAAAAAAAAAACAATTCCAGGACAATTTACTCAGATTTAAGGGCTGTAGAATACTTCCTCTTTTCTTTCTTTTTTTTTCTACTAACTGTATTTACAAGAGAAAAAAAATGTTGTCCAGCTCTACATATGGGCAGCAAAATGAGGAAAACACAAAAATGGAAGAAGTGGTTGCACACAAACAAACAAACAAACAAAATACAACATAAGTTGTGTGGAAACATTTCAGCTACAGAAAGGTTCATGTTAATCAAACACAGGTTCTTTGTTGGTACTGTCTTGCAACACGATCAAATTGTTTAACCATTTAAATCAGCGCTGCAAAGCTCAATGCAAAGCCAGATCTGAATGCCATGTAGAGCAAAGAAAAAACTATTCTGCATGCCTTTGCTTGTTATGCAACAAATGAGAAGATTCCAAACAGCAGAGAGAAATCACTGATGCGAAAGCAATGACGCAACTATTTTTTTCAAGCTGCCTCAACAGAGCTGTAAAAAAATTGCAAGGCACAAGTTAAAACAGAGCTGTCACAAGGAGAATATGATACAGCTACAACAGACTTGTGGTCCAGTCATATAGCAGAACCCAACAAGTCTGACCATCCATTTTCCTTTAAACCAATGAGAACATGGCAGCAAGGATGGAAGAAGCTGACTGCAGCCTCAGTGAGTGACGTCAAGTCAGTACAACAATAGACCAGGTGGTGAACATGATGAAGGCTGTCGCTCTGAACAAGAGGACCAGGCTGGAGCGCTTTGGCCACAGAGGGCATCTTGCAGCTGATAAATAATATCCATCCTATACTTACTAATACATTAATAAATAATCAATTATATGTTGCAGAAAAACTAAATACTGCAATGTCAGGTTTTTCCAATATCACCCAGCCCTCAGTCAAACTTAGATTGAGACAAACTGTAATTGTTGCTAGTGCTTCAATTTAGGGATGATGTTTCTCCATCACTGGCTACATCACCATCTGAAAACACTCAAGCATTCAGGTTTAAAAAATAATGATTTGCTTCTCATTAAATGTGACGATGTTAATGACATTATATGCCAAGTCTAACCTATAAACTCCGGCTACATTTACACTAATAGGTTTTCATTTAGGCTTCATTGCAGAAACAATCTTCATGCATGCCAACACATGTGAAGAGTCACATTACATGACTATTTGTGTGCACTGTGAATGCTGTTAAAAGGTGTAAGTTTGGGCCACCGCTATAGCTCAACAGGTTGAGCTGGCGCAGCGGTCCCCGACGCAGCGGTCATAGGTTCATATCCAGCCCATGGCCATTTGCTGCAGGTCCTTTGTCCACTCTTCTCCCCACTTTCCTGTCTCACTCTCTACTGTCCTGTCAAATAAAGGCAAAAAGGCCAAAAAAATAACTTTAAAAAAGGTGTAACTGTGAGAGGGGGGCTGGTTACTTAGTAGGAGAAAATACTATGGAACTATGGTGAAAAGTAAGACTAGACATTTCCTCAACCTAACAGCTGCTCGCACAGACATCACCAGCACCTGCAGCCTAATTCGTTATCTGTATTGAATTGACCGGTGGTCATGAAGGCTGATGTCTATATTCATCTGAAAAACAGTCATGTGATAGGAGTAAAACAAATCAGGGAATGAACATAACAACAGTGAAGCCCATAGAAAGCAAACACGGTTCTCTCCAAAACCTTACGTTCCTGACTGTCTCCATTCTCGGAGTCCAGAAACTTCAGAGTAGTGTGGATACAGGGTGTAAACGTAGCAGAAGTAAGTTGTTTTAAAGTAAAAAAAAAAAACATACTTGTGTCCATGCAGCTTCAGACTGCTTTCACATTTTGCTCGTACCTGCATATCGACCACCTGAAGTTTTAATGTGCTGCTGAACTTTGAGACTCCACGTCTCCCCTTTGACTGCTCTTTGACCTCCACTCAACCTCTGCCTGACCCTCTGAAGACACCCTGCATTTTGGGGAAGCCCTCCCAGTGACCTCATTAATCACAACTCCAGCAGCCAGCCTGCAGGTTCACCCTCTTTTCTGTGGCTGCTGCTGCTTTGTTTTCTTTCTGGCTCCTTCTCTGCATCGATATAACACTGTCTTTCTCTTGTTGTTTATTCTACTCTTATCACAAGCTTAGAGCTTACTGTGATTTTGATAAGTGTACGACCGCCAAACCTGACAAATCACACAGTTCTCCTCCATGGTGGCGCTCAATAAATTAATATCATTGATTGTGAGTGCCTTTGTGTCTGCCTGGCATTCACTTGTTCAACACTTCTTCCACATTGTTCTGTGGGAGCCTTAATGTTTTTTGCTGAATTATTTCCTTTCTCCTGAATTGCTGCACAGAAAATGTCAAAGTTTCTTCTTTAACTGTTGCATCAAAATCCAGAAGACCACTTTCTGACAACTCTGTTTATCTGTTCTGCTAGACAACGGTATGATCATAAAACTAATATGATGTCTCTTTACATTAATGCAGAGAGTTCGTTTTAGACCTCCCAGTCCAAATATTTTTGTATACTTTGGTTTGGGGGTCATAGTTCCAGTAAGAAAAGAGAAGTCTTTATATTATAATCATATTTTAGAAAAAATTGTGTTTAAAATTTAGTTTTATCAGGTTGGGGAAAAGTTCTTTCCAGTTTCAACATGTCTGTTTCAACAAGTTAAATGTGTCACAAAAGTAACTTTTTCCAACTCTCCCTCCCATATCTATGCAGGACAACTCCAGTGTGGTTGCAGTTAACTCTTAGAGCCCAACAGATGCACTTTGTGTCCAAATTCACATTCTTTCTTCTTGGGTAAATTGCTCGCGAAGGGTTTTTTGCAGCGACTTGTAGAACACGTATCACATGAGACTTTTACCAATAACGTGAATAAGGGCGGCTGTGGTAGAGCGGGTTGTCCTCCCATCGCATCCCCCGCCCCTCCACAGTCGAAGTGTCCTTGGGCAAGACACTGAACCTGAAGTTGCTCCCAATGGCAGTCAGCACCTTGCATGGCAGCTCTGTCACCATTGGTGTATGCATGTGTGCGTGAATTGGTGAATGAGAAACACATTGTAAAGTGCTTTGGATAAGCAATATCCGATATAAGCTATACAAGTGCAGACCATTTAATGTTTCGGGTCATCTTGACCCATCCATACATTCTGGTTTAAACTACTCATGAACTTGTCATTGTATAGATGTATCAATGTCTAACAAATAATCATCTGGTTTGCCACCATTACAAGTAGGCTGCTACGTGTGAACTCTTCAGTAATTAAAATACTGACATTTACAGAGATAGGTGCACATATGTTTTCATAAAGTATTGTTACTATCACACATAAGAAAGGGCAAGAGCCAGGTCCTAATTGGTCCACTCAGTTCAGAGGAATTGAGACCTGACTAGAAACGGAGTCACACTGGGTCCATATTCTGCTCAGTTCTAACCTGGTATAGTCGGCTCTCCTTTTACAGCCACAGCTCTCTGGTGTGTGTGTCCTAAAACTGAACAAATCTGAATGAACCTCAACTGACTTTCAGTTCATTTGTAGATCACATATTATGGTTTTAATGACTCCTCCTGTTCCTCCTCTTCTTCTTACTGTTACTTACACATCTCATTTACATCAACTCCTGCACTAAAATGCTTTTCAGTAGAAAATTATGATGTTACAAATTAACCTGACATATTTGGTCTAGGGCTAAAACCTACAGTTTTATTTATGACTTGGACTTACCTGAGTAATTTAGGGACTGACTAAAACCACACAAATACATACAAAATACAAACATATGCACCTGACTATAGCAAATATTTAGGCTAAAACCCCACAGTCTTAGTAATTATGATGATTAAACTGAGTAATTTATGATCCTACAAAGATGCACATGAAAATCCAAAGACTCCCTTGAGCAAGCTTAGTTTAGTTTAATAGTACTGGCATCAGTAATGCTATAGCAAACTGAGTAATGCTATAAATAGTTTTTTGCTAGTTTCTAATACTTTATATTTTTTCAAAAAATGAAAAAAAAGAGAAAATTCTCCATTCTGGTTACTAAAGCCCTTTTCAGACATATGATATGTAACATTCCTGGCATCATTAATCCATTAAATTGACAGCATTATATCTGTGATCTTATTCTTTCGGTCCCTGTACAGAGCTCATGACCGTGGATGAGGGCTGGAACATCGACCGACTGGTAAATCTTTTCCTGGGATCCATCTTCAGCGTGGCGATTTAGTACAACACCCACGTTTCTGCTAAAGCTGTCTCTTTCCACATTTTCCCATCACGCAGAAACAAGATCCTGAGACACCAAAACTCCTTCACATCAGCCAGTAACTCAACCCCAACTCAGCCCCCATACTTGGGGGTGCTGACTCTCATCCTGGCAGCCTAAAAATCAAATTTGTAGTCATTTTGGGCACATTGTTGTTAATCTGGACACTTTGTAAAGTGACTTGGGAACATTTCAAGCAGTTTTGGACAATGACTCATTTTGAACAATTTTTTGTCATTTTGGATACACTTTGAATCATATTGAACAATATATGTTGGTAAACATTTCAGTAATTTTGGACAGTTTGAAGCCAATTTTAAAAATATTTATTACTTTGTTTTTAAAAAAAAATGTAGACAGGGTTTCATTATTTTTGATAATTTTTTGAGCCATTTGGATATTTAAAAAAAAAATTTTTTCAACAAAGACATTTCATTTTGGATAGTTATTAAGTTGTTTTTAGACAAAATTGTCCAAAATTTTTGGACAATTAATTTTGGACAGAGTTTTGTTATTGTGGGGAAAATAAATGTTTTTTGACAAGTGTATGTTATTTTGGACTTTTTTGTGTCAGTTTGGCAAATTCTGAGTCACTTTTGACAATTTCTTTGGGAAAAAATTTGCATCATTTTGGACAATTTTTAAATAATTTTTGCAGTGTTTATGTCATTTTTGAAAAAAAAAAAAAAAGGGCAGCATTGTATTATTATGGACACATTTTGAGCTATTATTAACAAATTTTGTGTTATTTTTAACCAAGTATTTCATTTTGGAAAATTGTTCAGTCACTTTGACAAGGTTTTGTTTTTTTTAAGACTTGGATATATATATTAACCATTTTGGACACATTTTAATTAATTTTAGACATGTTATTTCATTTGGGAAAACTTAAGTAGTTCTGGACTATTATAAGACATTTGGGACAAGATTGTGTCATTTTGGAAAAATTGTGAGTCTTTTTTTTAATTTAATTTTTTACAAATTTTGACTCATCTTGTACAGTCTCAACTCACACTGGGAAAGATCTGAGTAATTTTAGACAAAGGTCTAAAATGTGAACCAGTCAACTTTGAGCTCTCACCACAGCCAGGATTATGGCACATGACACTCATGCACATTCAAGAGCATCTGAGAGTGAAGCACTCTCTGCAGGGTTTGCTCCTCAAGGCTGCAAAAAAAAAAAAAAGATGCTTTTCTTCCTTAGACTTAGAGTGACGACAGCACTACATGAGACACATGAACATTTGTATGTCAACACAGTGGCAGAAAATTTATTTGCACATTAATAAGTCCATCCTACACCAGGTGAGACACACCTAGCTGCCCTTGTCAGACAATAAAATTAAACATTTTCCTGTCCTTTGGAGAAGAGAGAAAGGTATAATTTTTGGCTGCACACATACTTTTGTCCATATCAAAGACTTGTGTTGTGCATTCAGTTAAACTGGAAAAAAATAAGTGATCACTAAGGTGATTACTAAAGGCTCACAGCAACACAGCAGAGGTTTAATGAGCACAAAGACACAGATTTAAAGTGATATTCACACGTCAGTCTGCCTTTGTCTGACCAGGATAAGCTTGAATGCTTCACTATGGCAGTAAGAGAGAGACAAACCACAGGCTAAACAGTGCGTCAGTTAAAAGAAAAGAGAATTTAGCCTGATCAGATATCAGTGGCCACTCATAAACACAACACTCGCTACTTTCTGCCTTCGGATCTCTAATCCAACATTAGCAGCAGGGTCCTTGGCTCTCTTTCAGGGTGGTATTCCTCCGGCCGTTGGGCTTATCTTTGATGTGGAGATGAATGTGTCGGATAATGTTGGTTCACTATCTCACTGGGCCATTCACATGTCATGAGAACAGCAAACCAGCAAAAAAAAAAAAAAAAAAACTCAACAAAACAAAAATCCTGGGTCTCTAATCTGGTGCCCATGCTGGGACAAGGCCACTAGTTCGCTAACAGCAGTGGTAGCGCTGTGTGTATATGTGTGTGTGTGTATGTGTGTGTGTGGTGTTTGCCCAGAAGTATTCAGATTCTTTGATCAAATAAAAGCAGCAACACCGATTAAAAAAAATAAAAAGAAAAAACTACAATAATTACAATTAAAATCAATTAATCTAAGGATTGTTCAACAAAAAATTCTGCTATGGTAGTGGTATTTTTAATTAAGTGCACTTTTTTTTAAATGTAATTTTTTAAACTAGTTTTAATCCAGAATACTGAATAACAAGTTTTAAGCTGTTTTCTTTATGTGTAAAATACTTATTTGAAAAGTACTTAGAAACCATAACTTTCAAATGAATGAAAAAGACTAAGTTTTTTTTTCTACAAATATAAAGCGCTATATCTGGTATTAGCTCTTTCATGCTTGTTTTTCTGTTCAATCGACAGCATGTTGGACAAGATAACATAATTTGGGTAACATTATGAGCCATTTTTGACTAATTTTGAGTCATTGTTGACAAGTTAATGGTATGTTGGACTATTTATGAGTCATTTCTGACAAATCCTGAGTCATTTTGGACAATTTTACTCACTTTGGAAAAGCTTTGAGTCATTTTGGACAAATTGTGAATTGCCCATGGTCTTTGGCAGAAAAGAGTGTTTTGGATGAATAGAAAGTGTTATCTAGTGTTGAGCTTTTGTAGTTGTTTTCCTGTTCAATCAATAGTACAAAATCCAAAGATTTTGCATTTTTAACTACATAAAACAGGGAAAAGATGTCCTCCCAAAAGCAAAGAATGTATCAGTTCAAAAAGACACTAGTTTCTGTTCACGTTACAGTGCCTCTTGCCACCTTATGACAGGAGCAAAGGAGGTGTCTGGGTTGTTGCCATAAACCAAACTTTCTTCATCAGTGATGACTCGACATCATGTCATCCCGAGGCTGTTAACAAAAGATTCTTACAGACTTCAACATGGTGCTGCTTCTGCCGTTTCATAGTGAAACTGCCAACAGGTTGGTATTGAGGGGATGGACGTATGGGTGAAAAAACATCACACTTAACCACAAGAGACCACAGGTCATTTTAGTTTGTTTTAACCTGAACCATTGCAATGAGTGCCAGTACTGTTCACAAAGAAATTGTGTTTCTATGGAAAGTCTTGATCACAGAGTTATGTCATAAAACAGATATATTTTCCTGCTGATACTTATAGCTTTGAAAGTCCCTAATCAGTTCAGATTAAAAAAATAAATAAAAAAGCTTCCAGATGCTGTTCTACTGCATGAACAAGATTTTTTTTTTATTAATTTACTTTGAAAGACTTTAACTTACTTTGAAAGACTGCAAAGCAGTAAATCTTCAAATTTTAGAGGCTGTACAAAAAAAAAAAAATACCAGCAAAATTGAATTAACATTAACAAATAAACACTTTAAACCCAAACTATGATCTTTCCCCAAACTGCACAAATTTGTGCTTGTTATACATTATAAAAACAGATTTATTTTCCTGCAGTTATTTGTCAGTTATCAGTAATTCCAGATCTAAAACAAAACAAAACAAAACAAAAAGAAAACCCATAAGCTTCTATATGTCGTTATAGTGCGTGGCCAAATAATGTTTTCTTTTTTTGTTTATTTGAGGGACTTCTTCATATTATAGAGGCTGGACAAAGCAAACATAAACATTTTTAGCAGCAAAACTGAACTAACCAATTCTTTTTTCTTCATTATTTAATGGACGAGGCGACTAGGAACTTCGCTCCATTTCAAATTGTCATTTTTCTTTCATTTACTTCAGCAATTGCTTCTGCAGCTTTTTGCGTCCCCTTCCAGAAAACACAGAAGTGCCAACTAAAGTCGGTATTGAATTAAATGATGAAGTTAAATGAAATTTGTATTTGAGGTTGATTTTAAGGTTTAAAAGTGCAATAATTACTCCATAAATATGTAGCAGTATAGAGTAGTATAAAACGTTTATCTGATATGGCATTTTCTCAAGTACTGTAGTGTGTTTAGTAAGTTTCCAGCACCAGCGTTGGTGCACATCCTGGCTGCATTAGTCAGAAAGAAACAGGCTACATTTGAGTGGTTGAGTTATCACTTGGCCCATCGCTGTTTTTCCATGACAATGAAAACAAATCCAGCTTACACTCATTTCTGTTTTCTCTCAGCCTCTGTATGTGTGAGAGAAAGCCTCCCTCTGTCCTCACTCTATAAAGGCTTGATCTCTGCCTCCATTGAATATGTTAATCCATCTGGTGGTCCCCCTGCTCTTTCTCTCTGCCCACGAGACCCCCACTGCCCCACTCTCCCTTCCCAAGTAGGGGAAAGGGGATCTGGAATACTTCAACTGAGGTTTGGTGGGCCAGGACTTCATCCCCCTGGTTGATTATGTGTGGTGAAGAGAAGAGGGAGAAGGAGAGTTGCGGGACGTAATCCTATTGACCATCCCTGTCCCATATGGTGAACGCACTGGCCTCTCCAGTGGTACAGTCGGTGGAGTGGCGGGGACAGCTTGCCTCTTCAATCAGGGCACATTTTCACTAAGGCTTGGCCATCTCACGCTCTCATGTGGGATCACTGGTGTAGAAAAAAACAGAGATGTTTTGTTGGTTTGTCACAGAGATGGAGAGTTCAATACTGTCTGATTACAATTTAAGTATACGTGTACATGTCTGTTTTCTATTTGGAAACATGCTATACATTCATTATTTTGCACGAAATCAAAAAAATATATGAAATCATAGAAATTCGACCAAAATCAGGTCTTCAGAAATCAACAGTGACGTCCTTTTTAAACAATATGCCATTGTAGTAATAATAAAAATGTAAAACAGACAGATATAAAGACTCAATGCGTTTTTAGTATTTTAGTTTCAGTATTGCGTTTTTTTAGCACTTTTGAGGTACAATATTTTTTTATCAATAAACAACTAGAAACCGTTTTCTGTTCTGCAATCAATCAGCCAACATTAAAACTGTGTTTGAGTGTTTCCACCACTGCAAAATGATGAAATTCAATGCAACATTACATATTTTATGTCTTTTTTGTATTTGCAACATCATATCAACAACATAAACAGAGACCAACCGGTGGGGGATCGATATTGTGTTTGTCAGTGTTGGTGTGGAGGGGGGTCTGGTCTTGTGTCAGCAGCAGCCCAAACGTCTGTTCAGTTCTGGTGGAGGTGTGGGAGCCCGCAGGGGGCTTTTTGTCTGAGGACCACTGTTACAATCCACGTTGGCCATTCAGCCCCAGCCATGTCAATTGGCATATGGTTGATCCACCCCCAATGTGTTCATGTAACCAGAAAATGCCGCCTTTCAGGGACTTGCATTCTCCATCAAGCGAGTGAGATTAAGATGTAATGTTGCTCTCTCCCTCCACAACAGGGGGTCAGTGGAAGTGAGGGGGGAGAGGAGGGGGGGACGATTAGGACGCATGAGCCTGCAGAAGATGCCCCCGGGGCAAAGGAGAGCTGGGCAGGAGGGGATGTTGGGCACGTTAGTGTTTGTGTCGTGTTTCCCAACAACACAAAGAATGAAATTCGTGCAACTGTCACTTGTTTTGATTGGAGGTTAAACATGAGCCCAAACAATGTGTCAAAGTTTATAAAGTAGTAAAACAAGACTGTTCTATAACACAAAGAGGTGCAAAGCTGCAACTGACCTGTCTAAATACTGTTTGAGATTTCTCAATGACATTTTTTCCCTTCTTTTAGTCTCCAAAATCTTATTTATTTCATTTACTATCTACCAATAACTGCGCAGTTGCTCTAGTGCAGTTCTGAAGTATTTGCACTTCAGTCAAAGTCAAATCAAGTCAAAGTTATTTTATTGTCAGTTCTGTTGCACGTGTACACATACAGGAACTGAAATTGAGTTTCTCTCGAACCCTCATTTAAAAAACAATTGAAAAAATATACATACTAATAAAAATGTTTAAGATAAAGATATAAACCACAAAATATACAATTCAAACATACAATAGGCTAAAAAAATATACAATCGAAACATATAATCTGCAAATGTGCAGTGGAAACAGTGCAAGACAGTGCAGTAAACAGTAAGCAGTTATTGCTTATTATGCTGTAAAGTGGCGTAGTGTTAGGCAGTCCTTGTGCTGCTTGAGTCCAGTTTAGTTTTTTAATGTCCAGAGTTTGTGTATGCAGGGGGCAAGGGGGGGAGGGAGGGCAGAGAGTTCAGCTTCCTGACAGCCTGGTGGATGAAGCTGTCCTTAAATCTGCTGTCCCTGGCCCTCAGACTGCCTCCTCCCTGATGGCAGCAGACTGAAGAGGTTGTGTGACGGGTGGGTAAAATCACTCGCTATGCAGATGGCTCTGCTGTAGATGTCCTGGAGGGAGGGGAGAGAGACACCAACAATCTTCTCCGCTGCTCTCACGATGCACTGAAGCGTCCTGCGACATGAAGCGGTGCAGGAGCCGTACCACACAGTGATGCAGCTGGAGAGGATGCTCTCGATGCTCTGTAGAAGGTGGACGTGATAGGGGCCAGGGCTCTGGCTCTTCTCAGCTTGCGCAGGAAGTAGAGACACTGATGAGCTTTCTTGGGCAGTGATGCAGTGTTGCTGGTCCAAGAGAAATCCTCTGAGATGTGCACACCCAGGAACTTGGTGCTGCTCACCCTCTCCACAGCCATACCGTTGATGTTTAGGGGAGCATGCTGGGTGTGCTGTCTCCTGAAGTCTACAACAATCTCCTTTGTCTTCTCCACGTTCAGAAGAAGATTGTTGGCACTGCACCATCTTGCCAGGCTGCTCACCTCACTCCTGTAGTTTGTCTCATCTTTGTTGCTAATGAGACCCACCACAGTTGTGTCGTCTACAAACGTGATGAAGAGATTGGAGCTGTACATACAGTCAGAGGTCAGCAGGGTGAAGAGTAGGGGGCTCAGCACGTATCCTTGGGGGGCCCCGTTTTCAGAATGATGGTGATGGATGTTTTGCTGCCGACCCACACTACCTGTGGTCTCCCCGTCAGGAAGTCCAGTAGCCAGTTGCACAGCAAGGTGTTGAGCCCCAGCTGGTCCAGTTTGTGGATGAGCTGCTGGGGGATGATGGTGTTAAAAGCTGAACTAAAGTCTATGAACAGCATTTTAACATATGAGTCTTACTTAAATTATGTCTAGGTTGTGTTTTTAGTTCTGCACTTTCAAGGCCGCACTATTGCTTGACATCTGTACTTACTTGTTAGATTCTGAGTATAATAATGAAACATATTAAAAAAAACAAAAAAAACTGAAAGATTCATTATTTGAGATTTAAATAAAGAACTATCTCGTGTTAGCTCACGTTTGAACTGCTACCCTCAGGCAAACGTTTCCAGTGCATTAAAGGAAGAACCTCCAGAATGATCAACAGCTTCATTCCAAAGCTGTCAGAATGCTGAACAGCTAATCTAGATATGCAAACACTTCTTAGTTTGGATTGCTTTAAGTTATTGGATCCTGAAGAAACGCTCTTTCATCTTGCCTGTACTCCTGTGTGTGTACAGCAAAATGACAATAAACCTGATTTGATTTGAAAATAACATACAATGCTAATAATTCTGCACTTCAACTCAAGTTAAAGTTTGAATGTATAAATTTTACTTGTAACAGGTGATTTAAACTCTGTGCTGCTTTTCCAGCAAGAGGGTTTGTCATCATTTTGGACAATTGAACAAGGTCTACGCTGCTATTATTAGCTATTAGATTTGGTCTTTGGTTTGTAATTGCATTATTATCACTTGGTGTAGTTTTTAATCTTGCCTACCGCCTCTCTCTCGCCAGGAGTGTGTCCAAATAAAGCTATGAAGAACATTAACAGAAAAGGGATCTGTCTGAATTACAGAACGCCATCACTAATGGACTGATGAAGCCAGTAATTTAACGTATCTAACGTGTCTGTTGTGGCTGCTATATATCAAAGAGATATAAAGGATTGAATTGCTTGGTAAAATTTAAAGCTACAAGACTGCATGTGTGGGTAATTTGACATAAAATCGTAAGGCAGTGGTTCATTTACTTGTCTTCCTCAAAGGTGTGTGTGCTGCAGAGTAAAAAGCAAAGCCACTGCTCCAGTGATGCTCCAAAAATATATTTTGACGTCCATACAGGGGCAGATGAAAAGCAAGGTCCAAATCAATGTAAATGAGGCAAAGACACCCTGACTTTAAAACAGAAACACCTAATAGAGTTTGCAGAAACCATGATTGACTGCTTTTATTTTTAGCTGTCTGCTGGTTAGTTGTCTCCTTTGCAGTTACAAGCATCTAACAGCAAACTTTCTGCTCGTTACAACTGTCAATCTAAATAAATGAATGGACTTGAACACAGTGAGTGTGCAGTGGTAGTCTCATACTCAGTAACTGCAAAATAACATTAAAAGTTTCGGACATGCAGCTCCACTGCTTTTGGTTTTGTGGGTATCTCTAGTTTAGTCGAGAATGTAAAGCGGCACAAAGCTTTATCACATACAACACATGCACTCAGACTTGTAGAGGTGAAATATGACATTGACCAGTAAATCAAACTCTACAAAGGGACTCCAGTTGCCCCTTACATCGACTATGAATCCGGTTTTAGGCTGCAGCTGTTTTTTTTTGTAGACTGAGTGGAACTCTTCACGTCAAGTCAATTGATCCTCGTGTAAAATTGATGGAGTGGCCTTTTAAAGCAGCAGAATGTGGCATTGTTACCAAGATATGACCGATATCAATCAACATCAGGAGTCTTGTGGTTCAGCTCAATTTTACTGACACTTAAATCACACCTCTATTCAGTTTTAACCTTTCTCTTGCCACCTCTGCTTTACTTTTGAGTTCCCACAGTTACATTTCCCACCAACAGAGCCAGTTTAATAAGAGCAGCTTATCAGGAAGCCAAACCTGGTAATTCCATTGTCCATCTCGTACACAACGTCATACCAGAACCCACTTACGCTCACATGCTTATAAACACACACAAAACTTGTCTTTCCCCTGTCAACTTAATTTGCCTCCAACATGAAGAATGGACACGCCCTCCTCTAATGAGAACAAATTTCTCCCTTTCTGTCCTCTGTCTCTCAGTTTTCCTTCCTTCACTCTCTCCATCTCATCCCCCCCAGTCCCTCCAGCCCTCCCTTCCTGCCTTTTGATATTGTAGCCATCTCACTCATGCCACCAATTAGCAACATAATAGAGCAGCAGGCTGCTGCCGGCCGAAAGCTAGGACCACAGAGATCCACTGCTGCTGCTGAAAGGCCACAGGGCAGATGTAAAGACAACAGAGAGGTGTGGCGAGGTGTTGGAGGGCAGACTGCAACGCAAACCCCAAAATGCCCTTGATTTATTCCTCATACATATTTCTTTACCTGAGTGCAAAACATCTAGAATTTAGAGAAAAATTTCAAGAACTCAAACATTTAGTGTGAAGAGCATGTAAACAAACTTCAACTGATTAACTAAAAGCTCTACGTTTTAGGTGAACACTCATACAAACCATTAGATTATGAAAATGACTAATCTAATAAATAGAGATGGAAATTGTCCAGTGCATCTGAAGCTGTCATGTCTAGGTTCTTCAGGTTCTACAAAATTAAATTTCTACACAACTAAACTGCATTCTCAGTTACATTTTGAAGGGCATGTATATCTGCCACTTAAAGTTTGCAATGGATCGCAAACATGATTCTAATCAACATATTCTTACTGTGTGTTTTACTGCTTCACTGTCGCTCCTTTTTGTCCAACCAATCATACATTAGATGGACTTGTCACCCTGGTAACCCAGAAAATGGAGGAGATGCGTCAAACACAATGTGAAAGGCTCGGATTTTAACCCAAACTGGGACATTTTCCAAATCTTAACCAAGTTACTGCTGCCTAACCTTAAGCAATTATCTAACAAAGTGTGTTATTTTCCTAAACTCGACCGTGTAGTTTTTCTGCCTATACCTAACCAGAAACAGAGTAAAAAATGAAAGTAAATGACAACAAAAAACAAAACTTAATGAGACAGATGATGTCTCATCCATCACAGGACATGAACTCTGGTCTTCTGGCTGAAAGTCCAGTCACCTACAACCTCCAAATGCAATGTTTGCTGTTTTTCCGAACAGACTGCTTTTCCCACAATCTCCGTTTATATCAAAGCAACTTACGTTCCCTTCAAAATTTATTTGGAATCCAGTTTAGTTGTATAGGAGCGTCATTTTGTGAAGAAAGAGTGGAGCATGGACAGAATCTATTGCAGAGGAAACTGTTGCGTACTGGATCCCTATGACACCTAACCAAAAGTAAAATTTCGACTGGTTTTAGACTCTCAACATCACTAGCAATGTGTTGCTCCTTTGCCAGTCCACCCATCCTCACCCAGCTCCCAGGTTGGGGCAATGATAGAAAAATCATGTCTTATTTCAAAGTTTAACCAAACCGCTAAAAATAAATAATAGATAAACTGATATAGAGCATTTGTTGTGAATTTCTGAAGTTTCGCTGTTCACATCAAGCTTCTCTTAGTAGTTCAGATTGTAGCTGGATATCATTCTGTGGTCTAATTAATATGCAAGTTTAATCATTTTAACAGTGATATGATCGCATTTCTCCATTATAACTTCCTTATTTATAAAATGATTTGTCAAGCACATGCATTCAGATTGATCATTAAAAACAACATAATCGTTTTGGGGTTTTTTTCCAGAAGGATGTGAGTAACTTATATTTTGTATTTAGAGCAGTTGAATTTATCACAATGTTAATTCTGGCATTAGTTAAGGTCTTTATTTTCATTGATTTAACACCACAAAAACTACATTTTGATACAGATTGTAGTCTTGTTCTAGTCATTGACATTTATTTTTGCATTTCTAATTGCTATGTCTTCTAAGCATTTTGATGTTACAGTGTTCTGCATCTTTGTGTGGGGTTGCCATGGTTACAGGTGTTACTCTCTAGTCTACTGCAGATTTTAATGGATGACATGTAATCAAAACAGTAATTAATCTGTTCTTTTGAACTTTATAATTTGTTTTTTGCGAGTTGGCAAAAGATTTAAAAGTGTCTATTTAAAATATTACTTTTGATTTAGTTTAATTTTCATGACGATAAATATTTTTGTCTTAGTTTTTAGTTGATGAAACTAACCCTGCTTCATCAAGGCAGTTCTGCTTGTACAGAGGATGGAAGAAGCGATTGTGATTGGCCATTATTTGTCACAGTCAATAATGCACAAGCCTATAACAGCTCGACACATGAGGATTCTATGTCACTGTTAGCTGTTTTAGGGGTTGTTTTTAAAAATGGTATCTAGTTTGGGTCCCATTGTCTGTGAGCCGTTTAATGTAGGTTAATAACCAACACAGCAAAACAGCTTATTCAGACAAAACACACCTCTGACTGTGTTTCTGTGAAATCTTCTGTCTTTTCAATAAGCTTGTTAGGTTTTTATGCTTGATCTTCCCACTTTTTCATACGCCACTGCTTATAATAGCATGTATAAAATATTTAACGCACTGCTGAATCGTTCAGATTGATATTGTTTCATATTAAACCGTCTCATACACTCGTCTCCGTCTCCAACGGCAGCTAGTATGTCATTAAAAGGAGGCCATTGTTGCTGATTAATTAATGAGCATTTTTTTTTTGTTCATGCTAAACTGGGATTAGCATATTCATAAGGGCAGACATCTTTCAGACAGCTTCAAGCGAATCTGGCGGGTCTGTTTTCTCACTGTGTTCTTGTTTGTGCCCATACATAACCCCGTTTGTTGACCACAGTCCTACCCCATTAACTCCCATGATCCTCCATGTCGCAGACACAGAAATCGAAATGCAAAAGAGAGAGAGAGAGAGAAAGGGAGAGAGAGAGGGAGGAAGACATGACACACACGGCCCCGTTTTCACACTTGAGGGAGCACGCCCCCCGGATTACAGGCTAAATTGGTCCGGGTTACAAACTGATTACCATGTCGTGTTACATCTTTATTCTCATACATAATAAACAATGAGCGCCTATTAAAACATGTTGCACTCAATACCCACCCCCACCCCCCGCCGCCAGACTAATAGCATTAAAATAAAAACTGGCGAAAAGATTGAAAATCACATGTAGCAACAAGTTTTTCATTTCCTTAAAGAAGAAAATTTGTGTTGATAAGAGCCTCTTTCAGATTTTGAATTTTTGTTTTACTATGTCTGCTGTAAAGCTACTATAGAGAAACTCTATTTTGAAATGTTGTTTTTTGTTTGTTTTTTTTAATCGATGCGTTATTTAATCCTTTCATAAAGATATTTTAGCAGCTGACAGCACCTTTAACCAAAGATTTATAATTAAAGGACAGAAAAGGCAATAAAACCTAAATTCTACAGACACACATATTCCTAAATAGCAAAGGTTTTAAAAAATAATTTCAGAGAATCTAAGGTAATATGAAAAAAAGAAAATACAAGATGAGATAATATAAGAAAACATAATATTAGATGAGATAATGTAACAATGGAATTTTAGATGATCATTTAAGATGAGATAATTTAATATAATATAAAACAAGACAAGCAGCTAGATACCGACGAGACATAAAAGAGGCAGGACAAAAACTACAAAGGCTAAAAATAAAGATGTAATAAACATCTCATAAAGACAATGTACAAGGCATGATGATTTATTTATAATTATCAATATAAATAATTATTTTCACTGTTACTACTGTTATTATTCTAATTGTTCTACTTATTACTATTATTGCAATTGATGTCTGTACACTTCAGAAGCTGCATGCAGTTTTTCATAACGCTGAGCAAGTCACAACAGTGCCTTAAAGCCATCCAACACAATTTTAAAAAAGGTGCCTCCACTTTTGTTTTTACATTAAAATGATTACAGATCATAAGATTTACAACAGCAGCTAAAAACGCTGGTACTGTGTGGTCATTTAAGAACAAGATAATATAACATAAAGGAAATTCTGAAAATAATGCCCTGTAAAAATACCCTCTATCCTACACTTGGTACTTTGTCCCCAACTTCTGATAAGACCCAAAGAAGAATACTGTGACAACAGACAAACTGTGATGTGATAATGCTACAGAAAGTGTTTGGTTATGTTAAGGAGTAAAAAAAATTTGGATAGGTTTAGAGAAAGATTGAGGTTTAATGTAAAACAAATACGATGGTTACAATAATACACAGGAAGCAAACACTAGTTTCAAATGTGAATCCAATGTTTTGTGGACCTATTCATCCACCCTGACCTCCTCCCCATGCTACAACTACGTCACCTCACTTAGCTGCTCTCATAATTACTGCAGTCACAAGAGTCACTGTGACTTTGACAGAAACGTGTATATTTAGTCCAGTCTCACAACTAAATGTGTCATGATCCCTTTGGTCTTTCTATACAGGCATTATTTTACAAAAATAAAAGAAAAGAAACATGGAAAGATGTGAGACACTTGCATTTTTCAGAGGCTTTTCTTGTGGCAGGACCATTGCCCTAGCAACCTAGAAAACATTCAGAGCATTGTGTTCAGCATTTGCATTGGTGCATTTTCACCCAAACCAGGATGTTTTCATGAACCTAATCGCGTAGTTTTTGTGCCTAAATCTAAGTAAGTAGTTCTATAGCCTAAACAAAAGCAAAGAGCAACTGAAAATTCAGCAAAGTGTAAAAATAATGTGCAAATAAAAACATTGTTGCATGTAGGACTCCAATATTCTTGGTCAAAGTCTTGTGGTTAATGCCACCACCTCCACAAATGTGGACTTTGTTGCTTTGTTTATGTAAAAAGCAAAAGACATTCAAAAAATCGAGGTCTGGGCATTCAAGATGGGTTTGAAAAGCAAAAGGCCTTTACTTTCGTGAATGACTGGCATTAAAAAAATACCAACACATGTCAGCTTATGCCTTTTTCGGGGTGTAGACACACAACAAGTTTCTTTAGCTGACTAAAATAAAGTTGTTTTTTAAAAAAAACAAAATTCGAACCTGTCTTAAGTGCCTGGACCTGCATTGTTCTGCTTAATTTGTGGGACTGTTTTTTGATAGAATAACAGTATATCATGATATCAACATACATGGGAGTCACCAAAGTTAACCTCTGATGAGCCCAAAAATGCAGTATCTCTACAAAACCAGTTGGGGTAATGACCCTTTTTAATATTATCGGTAATGTCCATCCATGTTCCTCTGCTTATCCAAGTTAACATTTTACAACACAAAACCACTGGCTGCCTCTTCAACATACTTAGCAGGTGTGTGGACAATGTTTAAATAATTCCTCATTTCTTATTTTTGGATGTTTTTTCATAGTAATTAGAGCTTTACATTGTTCTCATCCAGTTAATGATGCAGAGAACTTGGCTGCTGCGAGCCTGATGGGACAGTAAAAGGCCAAGTTTGAGTGACTTATTTTTCCTCCGTCCGATCTCCTCCCCGTCTCTCATCTTATCTGATCACTGAGCCGCATTGCTACCTTATTAGTAACGTCCATCTAACTTTCTCCGACCTGTTATTTCAATCTCCGACCACACACAGACACACTCAAATATACGTCCATACATGCGCTTGAACCGACTGGGAAATGCGCGTGCACACACACACACACACACACACACACACACACACACACACACACACGTAGGCAGGCAGACTGACACACTTCCCTACTCACCAGCAATTTGTTGCTTGTGACATCACATTGTGTGCTAAAGCCGTACTGGCACCGGGCTGCAGCTTCGTTAACTTTCCTCTTTAATGAGCGGTTTAATTGAGCTGTCTACCAGGCCACCTGTCGGCCCGCAGCCTCATTACCATACTAATGGACTGGGATTGTTGCTGCTCTGACAGTTCAGGCTGCTCGGCTCTAACAGGAGCTGAGGAGAGGGAGGGGACGGCGAGAGGGAGGCCAAGTAGGAAAAAGGGAACTGAGGGCCACACTGGAAGAGAGGGATTTCCAGAGAACAGAAGAGGAATAAGAAGAGAACTGAAATTGGTTGACAACTGCCACGAAAAGCCCAAAACAGTGATTAGTTCATCCATCAAATCATGTTATAGCTCACTCCTCTGCTCCATAGAGCTTCGCTGTTGTCCAAAAACGCATCAGTGAGCAACACTGCCGCACTTTGACATTTCCCTTCATACTGTAACACACATTAAAGTTCATATTGACTTGATTGTTGCTGTGTCAATCTGCAGCTCAAAACTATCAATAACAAATGTAACATCTCCTCCAGTATAATTACATACAATATAATACATTGGGGAAATTTGCAGTGGTACAGCAGCAAAGGGGGTAGTGCAGGGATCATCAGGAGAAAAAAAATGCATAAGTACTGATTCTTTCATATGTGGATATGGAGATGTTGCACAGAGAAAAAAAACCTCTGGATGTGGAAACCAGCAATATTGCACATATAAGTCCAGGCGCCGAGGCTCTGAAATGAACACATTTTTACCTGAGAGCTTTTCTTGATTTTATTTAAGTTTTATGGTTTTATAGCCTCTTGTTCTTATTCTTGTTTTTTTATATATTATACTTCAGATACTACGTGACAGATCAGCCAACACTGCTTGTAAAAAATAGAAGGTTTCTCTTTTGCAACAGCAAATACATTTAGAAAAAGATGGAATCTCCAAATTAGGTGTTTTTTAATCAACATAAAAAATAAATATTTTTTAGTAGACTCATTTCCAAAGTTGAAAATGTTTATTCGCCAGATGCTTGTCATATTTCTTTTGTTTTCCCTGTACAGTCTGCAACTATACAGCATGTCTGTTTGTGTGGATTTATTGATGCAAGAACTTGTATATATGCATAATTTACCTCAATTCCGTGGATCTCGTTGGACATTTCCTAGAAGATGAAGCCTAATGACATTAACCCTCTGACTTTTCCCTTCAATTCTAGCACCGTGAGGTTTAAGTTTGTAGTTTCAAGAATAGTCATGAATTTTAATTTAGATGGTTATTATTCGGGCTGCAAAGTGGCTCATGGTTAGCACCGTTGCCTCACAGCAAGAAGGTTGCCAGTTTGCGTTCTGGTGAGGACACCCGGGATCATTCTGCGTGGAGTTTGCATGTTCTCCCCGTGCAGCGTGGGTTCTCTCTGGGTTCTCCGGCTTCCTCCCACACAGTCCAAAAATATGTTGGTGTTAATTGGTGATTCTAAATTTTCCGTAGGTGTGAATATGAGTGTGAATGGTTGTCTGTCTCTAAGTGTAACCCTGTGATAGACTGGTGACCTGTCCAGGGTGTCCCCTGCCTTCACCCTGAGTCAGCTGGGATAGACTCCATAATGGATGGATGGTTATCACTCTCTCAGGGTAATTTATAATTACAGGTTTGGGCCTGTAGGGGTGCAAAAGCATGCATTACACCTTCAGTTGAAAGTTCAATGATACATGGGTGAACATCTGATGGCTCAGAACAGAATCCAGTCAAATCATGGCGTTTCTGAGTTCAATTTTTTATTTTTTTTTTTTTTTTTAAGAAGCACCAATCAAAACCTGGTATTTAGTTTGCATCCTCTGCCATGCTACTGTCAGAAATATACAGCATTGCTTGTGCATATGATTTTTTCATAAGTTGTGTGAACTCTGACATTAAGCATCATAAAAGTCTCTGTCATGGTTCCCATTACTAGCTTAACTCTCACAATGGTTGCTGCTTGCCAACATGTCTCCTCTACAGTATAATATTAAGAGGCTCCACCTGGTGGTGCAGTCAGGTACTACAGCTAATGTACAACACATGTTCCCACATGCATGCAGAGAATACAGGTGTTTGCTTTGAGCTCTACAACAGCGTTCATGAGCACCTGTTCAATTAAGAAACAGCTTAGATGCAGAAATACAATTTCTTTTCTTAATGTATTGCAAAGCTATTCAGTTGTCAAGCATATACATTATACTGATTTTAATGACTTTAATGTAATTGAAGTGTTTATTATCTAGGAAAATTGTATCAGATTAGGACTCGGGATCAGCAGACATTAGTTATTAAATGACTGGGATTGGAAGCAAAAAATCTGGAAGTACCTTCTTGTGTCTGGTGAGTGCTCCAGCTGAGTGTATGATATGAGTAGTCTAACCATCATGCAAAACTGTATGAAACAGCAATCTAAACTGTGCAGGTCCGCAGCTTTGGGTCGGCCAGTTCAGTTGCATTTGGGTGCCTCCAACCATGGCTGAACAACTTTAGTCTACTTGTGTTTGCTTATGTGCAGTTATAATTCGATGGGTATTCAAAAATGACTGTTTAGGCTGAAGTTGAACACCAGCACCAACAAAGTCTCCACAGCTGCATACATCAACAGCATTTATAGTGAAAAGAGAAACATCACCAGCAGCAAAGTTATTCCAAAGTCTCCAAAGCTAGCCTCGCTGTCTCAACATCTTCTACCATCAGCTCTGCTACCTGACTAACCCACACCACTCTGCTCACAACTTCAACAACTGCCAGATCACTTCAGTAAAGAGGAATCTCTGAAGGTGCATCTGAATAAATAGACAACTCATCTTGACAGACATATATATATATATATACTGTGGAAACAGGCCTGGTAATAATTTTCTGGCTGCAACCAAGACCTACAAACAGGAAGGAACCATTAATAACCATTCTGTGATTATTCAGAGGCCAAACAGGATTGTGTGCTCTCTGCAGGCCCATGTGCGCATTCAAAGTAAGAAGCTTTATTCGGTAAAAACATCTCCAAAACTATGACACAACTTTCATATGAAAGCAATATACAGAAAATACAGCAGCAGATGGCATGTTGGTTTCAACAACTACATTCTGCCACTTAAGTGCCGTATCTGATCACACTAACAGGTTTAAACTCAGAACGTCAGAAGATTGTAATAGTTTCTGAAAAAATAAGGCAGATGCTTTTAATCGATGACAGTACCAGATGAAATGAAATGAATGAAAAATACTTTATTTATCCCAGAAGGGAGATTCAATAAGATCAAGCCCCAATTATTTGTGACTGAGTCAACATCACTTCACATTCACAAATTTTTCCGTGTCTACAAATTCTGCCACTTGAATTCACTCTTGATTCTAATAAATAATCCTACTTAATTGAGGATTACCTGCAAAATGCCCTTTTCGGACGACAAAATACAAATGTCTGAACCAAAGTCTCGACTGAGTAAATAGAAACCTGGCGGACAAGTGGGTTGTGTGTTTCTCACTGTGTTGATGAGCGCTAATGTGACAGGGGAAAGCTGGCATGAGGTGATCTCTGCACAATGGAGGAAAAGGCACCACACTGGGCCTGTTACTTTGCTCTTTTCCAGGCTCATATAAGCAGAGACAACAAGCTGAGTGAAAGTCAGCTCGAACAGAAGCTGTGTCAGGTCTGCAGCAAAATGAAAGACTGATTCAAGTCAAAACGAATTTTTAATGTGTACTCAGAAAAAAAAAAAAAGAAAAAAAAAACCTGCAGTAACTCCTGAGTAACATCCAGTTTTTTGGTCAGTCATTCTTTAAACAGTATCAAATTTATATTTTGACACCGGTAAGATAAACTCATGCTGTTACTGGTGTTGAACCTACCAACTAGTATGTGACATTTCATTTGTTCCTACATCTAATTATCCAGCTTAATTTGTTTTGATTTAGGGATTCCAGGGACTCTTTTCCAGGCAGCAGTGATGGCATAAAAAAAACAAAAAAAAAACACGAAGACAACAGAAAAGCTGTGGAAAGTGAATGGAAAAAGGAGGCCAAACAGGGTGATTACAAGTGAAAGGTGGCCATGGGGATGATGGACAGACGGAGGAGGAGGGAGGCGGGAGTACGGCTGCGGTACTGAAGCAATATGCATTCAAGGATCCAGTGAATACGCCCCGACTCCACACAGCCACATGCTAATGACGGCCACCATTTAATGTGTCAAATTCACAATTCCCTCCGTTCGTTCCTCTTTCTCTCTCCCCTGTGCGGGGCTAATTGCTCCGTCCCCTCCTTTCTGACAGAGAGGCTTGCTGGTCTGAATTTAAACCCATATTGTGCCGTGCGTGCCCAACCTGACACTCTCAAGCAGGAGCACGGCTAAAACAGTCCTAAACAATCAGCCAGACCACCTTCCACATGTCAGAATGAATTTTTCTGACTCTTGCTTCTCCTGATTGGTTTTGCATGCAACAAGATTTGTGCACTGCAGGCATCATTTGCTGAGGAGTCGTTTAGAAAATGTGAAAAATGAGCGTGTCTGGACAACAAAAAGTCCAACAACAAACTGTTTATTTTTCTTTATAACACTGTTCTCCTACAGCTATTCATGTGCAACAGCATCATGTAAAACTGGTCTTTTCTCTCCATAACTTTCTAAGTGCAGAAACAGAAATGTAGCACTACTAGAAATCAAATGACAATTCTACTTAGATACATTATCTATCATGTCACATCTGTACAGTAAAAAGTAAAACTTTATGGGGTGAGAAAGTCATCTTGCTGCTCAAGCTAAATTAACTAGATTTTTAAAAAAAATAAAAAACAAACAAACTATGAATTAGCTTTATTTTAAAAAAACAAAACAAAAAGAACATTGTCACAAAGCTGACATTAAGGCTGTTTTTCTGAGCTCATGGAAAGTTTACTTTTAAGACAAATGTGGTTCCTACAGAGCATTGATGTTACAAACATTTGATGATCTTATGAAATAAGATGCACTGCTGCAGATTAAACTACACAACAGTGTATAGAATAGTACAAATAAGCACTTCAATGCAACAAAAACATAAATGCAGCAGTTACATTACCTCAAAACCACACGAATTGTAACAGCTAGCTATCAAACCAATACTGACGATTAACTCTGTATATGCAAAATCTACTTGTTTGCAAAATACAGGCTACACAAAGCTGCATGTTGTCACGTTGCTGCAGTGAAACGACAAGTCAAATGACACCAAAAGCACATTGGTTAGGAGACCTGTGCTGCAAATATCAGAGTAAAATATGAGCAATCACAGAAAATCTTCTGCGACAATAGAAAAGTCTGGTGATTCAAGAAAGAACTGGACCATGAATGTAAAAACTGAAAGCTCAATCTGTCAAGACCAAACTACAAGACAAGAGTGTCATTTTTAAAATTCAGCTTGGAGACATTTTGGGGTCACTCTGAGCCAAAAAGATAAGTTTTGAAATGTTTCTGCATTACTGTGAACATGGATTTGCCTTCAAAAGTATTCACAAGCCAACAGCACAGAGTCTGTTTTAGGTATTGTTGCCTTTTTTGCTCACACAGAAGCCCCCCACAACAAGCACTACAAGAGCCAGCGGGCCCTTCCTCAGTCGAACAAGGTGTCTGATGAGAGTGTGCGTTTCAGGGGGCGAGGATGGTCAGATTTAGGGTTACAGTTGGAGTACATCCAGGAGCAGGACACACTTGCCTCCTTTCATTTGGAGCCCTGCTGACCACCTGCCTCCTGATCTGTGGGCAGAACCAAACGCACAAAACACAAGAGGCCTGAATGGGCTGCAGTTTGTGGGAGGGAGACTTTCTAATGACCCCATTAACAATCTAGAGAAACTTGTGGTAACTTCCTATCATTTCGAGGATGAAAGGAGGAGATTTAAGAAAGTAAGAGCATTTTTCAAAAGTGAGAGTGTCAATAAAGTAAGGAGACTTTGAAAAGTAATTTTGTGCGTATTTTTCCACATAACAGTCATTTTCAGCCTGAGAGTAAAGACATTTCTTTAAAGAACAATTTTGTAATAAGTAACTGCAGTAACTTTGGGTATGAATACTTCTGAGGACTAGCTTTTTAAATTTGAGAACAACATGTTTTTCGGAAATTGGGAGTATTTTTAAACTGTGAGGGAATTTCCAAATGACAAAAAATTGAGGAGGTCATTCTGTGACCATGTGCTCTCTGACAGTTTGGGATTTTAGCCTGAAAAGGGAGCACAAGGTTTTGAAAGTGACTATATATTTGTGAATGCAGTTCTGTCTAAGAGCACATATAACAAACACAATTACAAGTTCCAAGTCTAAAACTGTTGGAAGAATGAATAGTTATAGCATGAGAGAGAAGAAAGTGAGAACATTTCAGAAAACTATGACATTTTGAAAAACTCAGAGTGAGGGAGTTTTGTAACAGAGTTTTACCTTATAAAATGAGGACATTTATAAAGGGCAGTAAATGTGCTTTTGTTTACATAAGTGCCAGTACCTCTGTGCTCATTTGAAACTAATTTGAACTTAAAATTGAAGTTAGGACATTGTAACCCCCTGAACTCCAAACTTTTTCATGGCAGTTTTTGCTCCTGTCACATTTTTATTTATTTATTTATTTTTTAACTCACTGTGGGTTTATTCGAAAACAGCCCAACAATGACTAGAAGCAGAGAGAACTCAAAAATATCTTGTAATAAATCAAAGATAAAGTTAAATTTCTTAAATTATTTTGCAAAATGAAAATAATTCACCTAATTGAAAAACTGTAATCACGATGTACAAGTGCCCACAGCTGTTACTAATACTGGCTCAAGATGATATAGATACTTTGCAACGTACATTTTTTTTAAACTTTAATTTTAATTGTTTCCATACTTCCTGCTCTGTGTAAACATTGACAGTGGTTCAGCTCAGTAGTCCCTCACTGAATTCTCACAGTTGTGCTTAAGAGGAAAGAATTTTTTTGTTTTGCAAATATTATGACCAATGTAAACGTTTTATTTTTGGTTAGTTTTAAATGACACATCATTTAAAGTTCTTTTTTTTATGGTTTCTGGATAATGGTGTTATTTTGGCAGGATTTGATAAAGATAGTATGCTTTTCAAACCCACTGGGGAGTTTCAGGGTTCAGAAACTTTTTCTGTTTGACTAGTGTTTGAGAGTTAAGATATTTAAGCTACAGCTAGGCTATGGGCTGTGTTATTTCAGTGAGCTAACTTTGTCCCAAGTAACCCCTTTCTCCTTTGTCCTTTATGCAAACTCCAGTTTCCAAAATATAGCCTTTAAAAGAGGAAAGAATTAAATTCCAGGATGCTTCACTTTGACACTTGCTACAGAGTTCTGGATCAGATCAATTCTGGCCAAAAACTAGTGATGTTTACTTTGTTTTCTTTCTCATCACCAAGGCACCAAGTAAAACCAATAAAGACACTTTTGTACAGAAGCCTAATGTGTTCAGAAAATGGAACTAAAAAGTAAGCTGTAGTGTAGTTGATAAGCTTGTTAATTTTCTGTGTCCCCTGTTGATGATAAAATGCACATTTACCCAAATGTAGTAAGTTTAGTTATGAACAGAGACATTGGAAGTATCGAGATGTCAGCATCAAAAAGCACAGTACAGCTAAAAACCTGAATGCCTTCTGTTGTCTCCACCTCCTGATCTGTGTTTCTGCCACTCAAACAAACAGTGTTAATGTCATAATGAGGTCCAAATGGTGGGTGGATGCGCAGAGAGGCAAACAGTTTGGAAACCTGCCACCCAGAGCACCATGCCAACAGTTTTCACTTGGAGTGGAAAGGCCAGAGACAAATGGTTGGAGCAAAGCACTGCAGAGTGTGCAGGCTAAAAAAGAATATTCTAATAGTGTAATCAAGTGACTTTTTTGTATTTTTCAGAGTATTTTTTTTACCCCTAAAGTTGAATCTTGATGACTAAACTCGTAAAATGTATCATCATGAAGACTTGCCTTAAACTGATGTGAAACTGTTCCAAGTCAGATACAGCAAACCTGTGCCAAAAGTGCATAGTTTTATCTTTCAAATTAAATATTGTCAAGTTCATGAACAGGTACACAATTATGAGATCTGATTTTACGTATAATCAATACCACCAAATTCAAGGAGGTCTGACATTAACAGATATTGAATTAAGAAATACTCTTTTTATGACTTCTCTTTGCACAATCCCACCAAGAGAGAAGGAAAGTTGTAACAACCAGACATGGACGATGGAGTAACATACATAAAGCTTTATTGTCAAGAGCAACAAAGATTGTTTTTTTTTTGGAACTAAACCTGGACGCAGCAGCTTAAAGTTTGAAAATATGTCCATGCAACAATTAAGTTTTACAAGCTGTCATGCAGAAATACTCAAACCTAGCAAATATAATGAACAGAATTGTATTTTAATAAAATTCATCCAGATTAAAGTTCTATATGTTGGATGAGGATTTGTGTCCTTGTGAAGGCAGGAAGACAGTCTGGTCTGGACCAATTTTGTCTACATTTACGAGAAAATTATTGGAAAATGTTATTGTAAATCCCTTGTTATTGAAACTGAACCCTTTTGGGTAAATTGTCGCCTAATTTTCCGTACCTGTATTTGATACTGTAACGATCCCAGAGCCAGATATGCTGAGACTGAACAGTTGTGCTGCAATGCACCATGGGAGTTTGGGGTGATGGGGTTATAAGTGTGTTTATTGTGGTTCATGTTGTTCAGCATTGTTGTTGGTGTTTCTGATTTATTGTGCTTTTGTGGTTCAGTTGGTTGAGATGGGTTAGTAAGTGTTGTGTTGATAGCACCGCGAGTGAGATGTGTAGCCTGTGTGATTTGTTCTGGCCACTGCTCACATGTGTTGGTGGGATATCCATCCATTATCTATACACCGCTTAATCCTCACGAGGGTCGCGGGGGTGCTGGAGCCTATCCTAGCCGACTAAGGGCGAAGGCAGGGGACACACTGGACAGGCGAGTCTATCACAGGGCCACACTTAGAGACAGACAACCAAGCACACTCACATTCACACCTACGGACAATTTAGAATCACCAATTAACCTTAACATGTTTTGTTGACTGTGGGAGAAAGCCGGAGAACCCGGAGAGAACCCACGCTGCACGGGGAGAACATGCAAACTCCAAGCAGAAAGATTCCGGTGCCCCCACCGGGACGCGAACTGGCAACCTTCTTGCTTCGAGGCAACAGTGCTACCAACTGCGACAGTTGGTGGGATATCTGTGTCAAAATAAAAGCGTCTACTTGTGTAGTGTGCAACAGAAGAGCATATTTAGCATCATTCTTCTGCATAGCTTGCCACAATACTTTGTAACCTCTTGTAGTTAAATGTCTTAAATTGAAGAAGACACATGTCCCGTAAAATGCAGAGGAATAAATTACTTAATTTACATTTATCTGCATGAAAATATTGAATTTTAAATGCAGGTTATGTCTGACAGATTTTCTTCAGGTGCTAAAACTAAAAGTCCCACATAAAAATTGCTGTACTTTTTGCTGTTTAGTCACTTCTAATTTGTGTTTTATTTAATTGCATTGTTTTCCCTTTCTTGTAAACAGTTACCTTTTAAGACTCCAATTAGTATGCTTTGGCATTTTGGTTTTTATTTGGGTTCATTTGTACAAAACATTTAATTAATATAAGATTTTTTTTCGAGATCAATAAACTTCCGTCTCATCTTATGTTACCACTGTGTGGACTTCGTTTGTGTTTCCAGTTTTAAAAAAAATAAAAAATTGAGTTATCTTTAAACAGAAATTGACAAATGAAGCTAACTATTTGCCATTATGCCTGCAGCTCTGTGGCGTCCTCTGCTGGCCGGCTGACTCCGATGCCAACAGTATGTGCTCCCAGTGACGCCTGTCTGCTTGCCTCCTTGTGTGGGTGCGTGTGAAACTGGCGTGTACCTTGTGTTCACTGCATGCCTTTCCCTTTCTCCGGCACGCTCTTGACTCGATGCTGCCTTGGAGGCCTAATCCTCTGATCAGCATGCCAGCAGAGCACAGAGGGGGCCTGAGGTGACGCCTGGCTGCAGCCACTTTCTCACATTGTTGCAACCACTTGTGGTGATGCAGTGCGACCTCAGCTCATTGTTGACCAGGGGGTGGAGGTATGAGGAGGGGAGGCATGTATATACCACCCCCATCTGCTCCCCATCCATCCATCCTCCAACCATGACCCCTTCCCTCCATGGAGAGGAGACCTGGAGCACAAACATGGTGCAAGATTTATAAAACTTTACATTTATGTAAAAAATAAATAAATAAATAAAAATGATATTTTCTTACCTTAAATGGCCCCTGACAAATGGAAAAATCCCCCAAAAGACAGAAATTAAGTGTAAAAGAAGGACAGAACTGACTTGAATTCCACTTTTCAATGTGTCAGGTTCAAGACAAACCACACAAAGCCAGGGGTGAATGGAGTGACTTGAGAGACCAGCGGACTGAGGGGAGTTACTTGGCACACAAACAATTAGCACTCGTCCCTGCATAGCTCGCTGTGGCCCCAAATCCCTACATTTGTCCAGACAAATTGACTGGATCCCAGGTCTTGTTTGTCTATCTGTTGGTCTGCTGGAGCGGGCTTTGAGGACGGTAGGGCATGAACCCTGAGACGAGCACGGATCATGGGAACAAGACAAGTAACATGTTCTGGTCACAAGGAGCCTCCAAATTCTTTCAAATTGATATTAGACAAGATGAGATAGAACTTCATTAATCCCAAAGGACATTCTTCTGGCAGATATTGCCTAGAAAATAAGTTACATATGAACAAATGCAGTACCTAATCGAAAAGTAATGAGATATTGTACGATACATTACTTAAAATGGAAACATGAGCCAGCTAAAATAAGACGAGAATTTAAAAGTAAGAAGTAAAACTGTCAATTATTCTGAGGTAGTAAAGTAATTTTACATATGTTAAAATATTCATTCTGAGCTTGATCAAGCATCTAACCACTGCTGGTACAGACACTTAACAAGTTATAGAGTAAAAGAAATGAGACTGATGTTGTGGAAAAAGTCTGATTTTACAGCCTCTCAAGTACAATGTAGTAGTTGTCACAGTAGTCTAGTAAGATGATGGTTGTAATAACCTGGCAGTAGACAAAAAATAATGCTTTGTAGGCCGCTTGTTAAACTGTGCTTTCTCTTTATGCAAAGCTATTTCTCAGCCGGAATTTTATTTGACACTGTTCACTAATTAAATGCAAACTAATTTAGATGAAATGTACATTTTGCACACTTCTCTTGGTACTTTTATGAGCGCATTTCACCTAGTTGATGAGTCCTAATCAGGACAGAGCTGGACGTCTCTGCAGTAATGTTGAGACACTCAACTTTGCTCTTAGATTAGTCTGATGCAAGTTAGACAGCAGCCCAAAAATAAAGAGTGTCACATTTTAATCCACAGAAAAACAGACTAACTCAGATTTAGGAGCAAAAGTCTGAAAAGAAAACAACAACAAATATGTCCAAGTTTTTAGTTTTTTATTTTTTTCATCCTAAATACCATTTAATACAGAATTAAAAACAGGTTTCCATGACAACATTTCCTGAATAGTAACTGACAAACTTCTGGAAAATATGGTTCATAAAGTTTGTGGCTTGGTTCTACAGAGACAGCAGCGACAGGAGAGACCACATCAACCTGTTGAAAATCATGATCAAAGTAATTTTGATCTAGAAACTATCTGGAGGTAAATACAAGCACTGAGTCCTGACACAGACACAAAGTTGTGTTCACTTTGTGTTGTGTCTACTTTGTGAATGTCTGCCTTCATACAGAATCCTTCAATACTTGTAAAAGGCTGCCATCTAGTGCCTAAACTTGGCCCAAACCAGAAATCTGTAGATTGTAATCTGATAGTTGCACCATTTTCAAGTTATTCCATATTAAAATAACTGTAAAATGTGAGACATGGTGCTTTAGACATTTCAGTGTCCGTCTATGCAGAGTTCACATTATTATCACAAATAAGTGCAGATTAGACCAGTGATTCTGTGGGTCATGGATTTATTCTCAACTATGATGTCTTACTTAGTTATTATCTTGTGTAAAAAGTGAGAATTCAATTTATTTTATTGTTTTTATCTTACAGTAATTTGGGTAACAGACTCTTTAAACAGTCCAAGAGTAGAGACGCAGAAGCTGGTGAGGAGAAAAAGTTGATCCAAAAAAACCCAAAAAACAAACAAACACGTTAACCCAAAAGAAAAACGAATAATTGTGAATGATAATTAAAATTGATTAAATGCAGATTAATGCATACATGCAACTCACATGTGTAATGGATCCAACAGTACAAAATCTCCAACAATAATAAAATGCATAGTATTTATCAAAAACAGAGCAGGAAGGCTGGTCCTCCACCAACAATCAAGAGTTTTCATTTGTCACATGCTGATACAGTCCAGGAAGTGATGTGAACACAAACAGAAATCAGAAGACCCAACAGGGCAGACTGGAATATCTTTATCTAACATAAAAGACCAGAATACAAAAGAAAGAACAGGTTTGTCTTACCTTAATGCATTGTGAGGAAATGAATGTATTTAACAAAAAAAACAAAAACGCTGACAAGTCTGTTAACCAAAAAGCAGTAGCAGGCTACCTGAATACTTGAGATGAATTCCTGCATTCTGGTGAGTTTGTATGCATTCATTTCTTTGAAATAATTATATTATTGGAACTCCCAGGTCAAAAGACAGGCCTTAAACATTGCTCATACCTCACAAGCTGTCACTAAAATACATGCATAAAAAAAAAAAAAGAAAGAAAATGTTTAACTAGAAAAGCACCCAGAGAGCGCAGATCTCCGCCAAGCAGCTCATTTCAACCATATTGTGATTTTCAGCCAACGTTAAAGTCCTGCATTCATTTTATCTACACTATTAGATTCATGGATAATCAAACATACTTTTAGCATTTGAATTAACATTGATATCATTGTAAATGTCTGATAAATTACATTAATATTCTTCTACACAGTACTGTTTTTTATGTGCAAACAAGACATTGCAGTTCTGCACTGCCACCTTGTGGCCTGTTATGCTTTTATTTTGTAGAGTGTAGTGTTCTCCTTTTATTTTGTTTTTTTTAGAGCTGAATTTCCTGTTTCTTCTCTTCATAACGTTGTGCTCACGTATTGTCGGTGGAATGATAAAAACAGTGTAAATAGACTATTTATTCATCATATTCATTTGTTTAAATCCTATGAGTAAAGAGTTTACATTGTGATTTACCTCATTATTTGTATCGTTCGTAGCTCTGAACTGTGAGGTGTGTGTGCATCGAGCTAGAGAGCATGCTAGCTAATGGCTGAAACTCTTTAACTAGCGCCCTTGGAAAGCGGATGAGGTATGGAAATGTAAAGTGTATTATTATCAGATGAGCAACATATTTTATTTAAGAAAAGGGACAATGTCATTACTTCATTTGTTTTTGAGCAAAACTGCAGGTCATTAGGATAAAAGCAATATATTCTTTCTGTGAACAATAACAATATTTTATTTCATCTAAAAGAAGCATGTGATGCATTTGTCTTAATGGTTTTGGAGCATTTCACTTCATATTTTTGTCGTTATTATTTGGTTAAAATTATTTGTGAAACTACAATGAAGCATTTTGTACTTCTTCTGTTTATTCTGTAGTTTTCACGGTGCTTATGGTACATGGTGCTCACCAAGAGTGAGAAATAAATCAACACCCGTTTGAAACTCTCTGCGTCTTGATCAGTGAATCCGAGGGGACGCTACAGTGAAAACTCAACCCGGCACCAGCCCTGTCATCCCTGGTGAGAAGCTGATGCCATCACACAAGGTCCAACCAGCAACCTGGTACCAACCAGATTACTTCGCTTGTATTCAACTCAAGGACAGACAATCCTACAGACACTCCGATCAGATCCAGCTCACGTGAAAGAAAGTTAACAGAGAAAGGCCACGAGATGCATGAGCAAGATACTAAAAAACATAAGAAGACATTTGACAAGACCTATGACTCTTGAAAGCTGGTGGCAAGGGAGACTAGGACAAAACTAAAAACTCTCTGCTCATTAGAAGACCTTAATAAATTATAGCAACACATTCAAGCAAAGCATGATGACATAAGCCAGCAGTATGAACCCATCCTACGTAACAGCAACACCACGCCAGAGACTGTCAAAAAAAATGGACGCTCATGTTATGCTAACAAAGGAAATATGTGACCTCATAAGTAACCATCTAGAGACTATTATCAAGATTAGAATGACCAACTTGAGAAAGAAAAGGAAAGAGAAACATCAAACAAAGATGAATATGGGTCTGTTTTTAGCTACACCAAAACTGAAACTGTCGGCTCATCAGAGTCATCAGAGAGCTCAAGCAACCACTCCAGCTCAGCCAGTACCAACAGCAGTAGAGTAGATGAACAAGCAGAGCTTGCTGCTAAACTGGAACAAGCAAAAGTCATGGAAGAAATCCAAGCTATCCTTAACGATTGCGACGAAAACCACAAGTTGCTCAAAAAATTGCCAGAATGGATTGTATGCAAGTGGAGTCGAATTGTTGTAGACGAACTTGATGCATCCGGAAACTATCCAGATCTTGCATGCTTCACAGAGTTCCTGAGAAAAGAGGCACGAATTGCTTGTAACCCCATTGCTTCTCAAAGCTCTCAACACAAATACATAAACAAAGAGTTTTTCTCAGGAGAGACAAGAAGCTAACAGCAGTAAACCAAAATCACCTCTGTCTGTAAAAGTGAAGCCCATGGCATCGTGAAGTGTCCCACATTTGCAGCGAAGAGTGGTGAAGACAAAAAGGCATTCATCCTTGAACATCGACTCTGCTTTGGGCGGCTGAGAAAAGGTCACATAACCAAAGATTGTAAGAGGCGACACACATGCAACATATGCAGCCGTCGTCACCCAACCTGTTTGCACGAAGACAGGAAACAAAGACCTGTGGAAGCAGCAAGGAATAGCTCCACTTCCACAGAAGAACCTGCAAGCCAGGAAACGCACAAGGCTGCATCTCATACATCAACACAATGTGCCTCTGCTACTTCGAGTATTGTCCCAGTTCTTATGTCTTCAATACAAGAGCCTCACAGAGAAGTACTAACATACGCAATGCTGGACACACAGAGTGACTCAACATTTGTCTTGGAAGACGTACTAGACAAACTGAATGTTGATGCACAACCAGTAAAACTGAAACTTAGTACTATGATGGCTATCGATACCATCATATCCAGTAAGAACGTCCATGGTCTTCAAGTTCGAGGACTACACTCGGAGAATCATATCCAACTACAGCAGGCCTACAGCTGTGACTTTATCCCAGTAGACAAGTCGTACATCCCGACGAAAGAAACAGCATTACTGTGGCCTCATCTCAGACACTCGGCAGATAAGCTACCACCCCTTCAAGACTGTGATTTGGGGCTCCTAATTGGATATGATTGTGCATCAACACTAGCTCCTCTTGAGGGTATCATTGGTGACAAAAATCAACCATTTGCACAGAGATCAGAACGAGGATGGAGTATCGTTGGCTCATCAAACCCTCACCTAGACAGGCAAGGAAATTAGAGTTTTGTGCATCAGCTCACAGTTAAAGAACTGCCAATTCCATCGGCAACAGATGTTCTAAAAGTCCTAGAATCAGACTTCACTGAGAGAACTTATGAAGATAAATGTGTCACAGGATGACGTTCGTTTTATACAGTTCTTCAGTGACCACATCATACACAAGAAAGACAGACATTATGAGATGCCCCTCCGTTTACTGAAACACTTTATTGTTGCTTTTAATTGTTTATTGTTGTTCTTATTGGCTTGCTTTATTTATTTTTAATGTGTCGTCTTTTTCGGGAGATTGAACAGAGTAAGAATTTCATTGTGTAGTACAACTACCTGTTTTGCTGTGCATATGACAATAAAACTCTTGAATCTTGAATCTTGACTCTTTCAAAGACAACAATCCCCCTAACCTACCAAACAACAAAAGGCTAGCCACAGTCCTCCTGGAGTGTCTTAAGAAGAAACTAAAGACCAATAAACAATATTGTGATCAATACATTACATTCATGAAGGAAACAATTAACAATGGTGATGCAGGGCCTGCCCCTACAACATCTTAGGGAGCAACAGAGTGGTACCTTCCGCATCACGGCATCTTTCACCCCAGAAAACTGGACAAGCAAAGGGTTGCATTTGATTGTTCGGCCAAATTCCATGGTGTTTCTCTAAACGACACTCTGGCTAACTGGGCCAGATCTCATCAATCCTCTGATAGGAGTTCTTTGCCGCTTCAGGAAGGAGGCTGTAGCAATTATCTGTGACATCGAAAGAATGTTTTATCAGTTCTCTGTCCCTCCTGATTCCCGGAATTATCTGAAATTCCTCTGGTGGAAAGGCAGAGACTTGGAGAAGGAACCGCAGGAGTACAGGATGGCGGTTCATCTCTTCAGAGCTGCCTCATCTCCAGGATGTGCCAATATTGGTCTGAAACATCTGGCATAGCAACACAAAGCTATCTATCCACTGGCATCAGTGTTTGTGGAGAAAAACTTTTATGTTAATGATGGGTTAGTCAGCGAAAAGAGGAAACATACGCCTTCATAAATTCAACTCCGATGAGGAGGCAACCCTGGCCTGCTTAGATCCATCAGAAAGAGTAGCAACCATCGAACCTTTGGGACTGGATCCAACCCCAGCAGAGCGTGCACTTGGCATTCAGTGGTCGATTAAAATGAACACTTTCAGCTTCAACATCAGCTTGAAAGATCAGCCTTCAACCCGGCGTGGTTGCCTGTCTGTCATTGCCTCTCTTTATGACCCACTGGGATTCATCGCTCCATTCAGCTTAATGGGAAAGCATATCCTTCAAGAGCTTTGTCACAGAGGCATCGGATGGGATGATCCACTTCCAGAAAATATGAAGTCACTGTAGGAGGAGTGGATAAATGGTCTTCATAAGTTGAAAGAGGTTTCAATTCCGCGATGTTACCACCCATATGACTTTCATAACATTGTCAGAGTAGAGTTGCACCATTTTTCGAATGCCAGCTACGTGGGATATAGTGCGTGTTCTTACCTCAGGTACAAAGACGACAAAGATGAAGTCCACTGCAGTCTTGTGATGGTGAAAGCAAGAGTTGTACCCTCAAAGGTCACAGGTATCCCAAGGCTGGAACTCGCAGCAGCTGTGGTTTCTGCAAAAGTCAGTGTCATGTTAAAAAGTGAACTTGAAATGAAGATTGATGAAGAGGTATTTTGGACAGATTCACAAGTTGTGCTTGGCTATATTAGTAATGATGCCCGTAGATTCCACATATTTGTTGCGAACTGTATTCAACTGATAAGGGATAACAGTGATCCCAGTCAGTGGCACGATATGGACATGGCAGAAAACCCGGCCGATCACGCATCCCGAGGTCTTTGTGCTTCAGACATTCATGCAACAAACTGGTTGCAAGGGCCAAAGTTTCTCTGGGAGCGTGAATTACATCTAACACTCAGTACTTCAACAGAATTACTTGTCGGTGATCTTGAAGTCAAAATGATTCAGGTGCTTTCAACCAAAACCAAAACCTGCAATGACATCCTCAGACATCTGAGACAGTTTTCTTCCTGGACAACAATTCTTAAAGTGGTTGCAGGAATCAAGAGGCTGGGGTCTAAACAGAAACAACACAGTGAGCATGTAACTGTTGAGGAGTGTGAGAAGGCTGCAAAGGAGGTAATTAAGATCGTACAGCAGCAAGCCTTCCTCCATGAGATAAAGACGCTGCAGGGATGAAAAGAGCTCCCAAACTCAAGCTCTGTTTTCGGTCTCGACCCCATCCGGTCTCAAGGACTTGTATGTAAACTGCAGTATACAAATAAAATTGAATTGAATTGAATTTAGTTTTCTTCCTTCAAAAATGGCTAACAAATATATTTTTAACAATACTTGAACATTTTTGCTCATGACATGATACTTTTTTTTTTTCATTTTTTCAGAGACAGAGCACAAGTAAAGTATTTGTTCTACAGTTAGCTACCAGCTAATTCACATCTATTCCCGTCAGGCAGGTACTACAATTTAAAAGTACTTTCAAAAGTACTTTTTTACGGAAGCCGAGAGCGGTCGTTTTCCGCTACTGTTCTTTCTTCGCCGTTTTCTCGAGATAACGAGAAAATTAACTCGTTATCTCGGGATAACAAGAATTGCTTTCTCGTGAAAACGAGATAATTGGTGTTTGTGTTTGCCCGCTCGTGCCCGGTCCAGGATGGAATCCCAGGTATGTGGGAGGTCCCACACACCTGGGATTCCATCCTCAGTCACCAGCGGGGGGCCGGAGGACAGACGAGACCGGGCACGAGCGCTTCATTGTAAGTTGTCGTGTCCAGTCAGCTGTTCTCATGACACGTCATGTCGGAGTTCCCGGTCAGCTGTCTATAAGATACGTCACACCAGGAAGTCCGACAACTTCTGATGANATAATTATCTCGTTATCTCGAGAAAATGCCGTTTAAAAAAATGTGCGGCCATGACCGCTCTCGGCTTCCGTACTTTTTTGAAGCACTGAGATACATTTTTTTTCTGGAAAGAGCTTTTTCTCAAAATAGTGGGAGTTATGTTTGCAAATATTACATTTATGTGCTATGTTGACTAGTTTCCATATTATAACTAGAGGGCCCTCAATAGAGAGATATGGTTGCCCCTGCCGGCATCGATATGGCGTTTTAGAAAAAGTGACCTTTGACCTCTAGCTGAGCTATTTTTGCACTGACATCACCCCAAAGTCTGATCTTTCTGAGGAGGGGCCATGCTGAGCTCACCTGTAAAATGTAAACTTGTTAGACCTGAGCACTCGAGCTAGAAGCTGTTCATAGACACTGGTTAGGGTCAACAATAATAATATTCAAAATATGCATCTGTTCTTATGTGCGAAATCTTTAAAAAAAAAAATAGTGTATAAAATAAACATACACTGCAGGCTGATTATACAGCCACAATTAACATCTGCTTAAAATCTACTACACAAAATAACTCATTTGCAAATCAGGCAGTGACATTTTTCATATTATCTAAAAACTCATTAACAGTAACTAACAGTAAGTTGAACAGAAAACACAATACTAACAACATTGTGACAGAACTACAAAAACGATTAAACAAATATACAGGAAAGACAAAATGGGAGCTCAGATACCAGGAATAAATTAGATAGAACTTTATTGAAATAAATAAATAATAATGATAAAATAATATGTTCAGTATAGCAGCCATGAAGTTCACCCATTCACAGTTCTAAAGAGGAGAAAAGAAAAGAGAGCAGATTGCATATGAAACCAGCAGCTCGCCTAAATCCACTAACTTCTTATCAAACTGCTGTTCTCTATAAAAAACAACTAAAAATAGCGACATAAAACACAGGCACTATTTCGAGTGAAACTAAGAATTTATTTAACACACCTGTTACATTTGCTTGTGACATAATACATTTGTTTTTTTTATTAAATTCTTATTGGTTAACTACTAGCCCCTTGATTCTTAAACTGTGGTACATGTAACACCAGTGGTCAGCGAGCTCCCTCTGGTGGTACGTGGAGAACGGCCATAAATATTTTTAAAAATTACAATTATTTTGAAAATAAATATTATCCAAAACATAGAATTGAAATACATAACATTACATATTAAATTCATATTGTCTTTCCTTTATTCTTGTCTTTATCATGTTCTCTACCATCGTCTTCGCTGCTACCTTTTCGCTCGCGCATTCGCCGCTACCTGTTAGCAGTATTTGCTAAAACACCCCCGCTTTGACACGCTGTCAAAAATTCCTGGCGAGGACCCTGAATGTCGTCCCCTCCAGCTGTATGTCCATCTGGGATGTTGTCATGGAGCCGTGTTTCTGTTAAAGCAAACACACAGCAGTCTCTCCAACCTCTGCAGGTTTCTCTCAGCAAATGCAGCTCGTCCAGCTTGTTGTGGAGGGAGAGAACATTGGAGAGTTGGAGGACGGTCCTGCTGGTCTGGAGGGGTTAGCCTTTAGCCTAGCATAGATCCTGCTGGTCTGGAGGGGTTAGCCTTTAGCCTAGCATGGATCTGGTTCTCTTCCTCCTCCTTTGTTTACGTTCGTACCATTTGCACTTCCTTCTCTCTCGGGTAACTGCCGGCGTCGTCTCTGATCGGACTCCGTGTTGGTGTAGTAGTCTATGTCCACATCACAACCGATCGCCGCAATTCCAGCGCCGTTCACTGTCCAGACGCCCAGCAAAAATCTCCCGACTGTAAGTTTTGCAGAATGAACATCTGGGACAGACAAGACACTTAAAACTTTCACTCTCGCTGTGTCCTGAAGGACACTGCGTCGCCATCTCATCTAAATATCGGCCCTGATCGCACTTTCGGATCAGGCAGTGCGCTTTCTCCTTCCTTTCGCGACAACATGTATGTGTGAGAAAGCCCCCTACGAACAGCAAGCTTTTTTTCAGGTTGATTTAATATCCCGAGAGCTTCCCAAATTGATCCAGCAAGTTGATAATAAAAGGGAGAGAAGATTTTGGGTCAGACACATAGAGCAATAAATTGTCTGCGTATAAAGTCAGCTTATGATGTGAGCCGCCCCGCTCTATGCCCCGGAAATTATCGGCCTGCCTAAGGACGATGGCCAATACCTCTATAGCAACCGCAAAAAGGAGCGGGAACAGCGGACATCCTTGGGGGGTGCCTCTACCGACAGAAAAGCACTGAGATTGCTGCCCATTAGTTATAACTGTTGCGACCGGGTTCGAGTAGAATAACTTTATCCATGAAATGAAACCATCTCTAAAGCCAAATTTTCAGAGTGTAATAAATAAAAATTGCCACTCCACAGGGTCAAAAGCTTTCTCTGCATCAAGAGATAAGATAATTTCAGTGCTTAGACCGGGTGGAGTATTTACAATATTAGGCAATCTACTTACATTGGCCGTGGAGCTTCTTTCCTTATTAATAAAGCCTGTTTGATCAGACGAGATTATTTGCGGCAGAACCCTCTCCAATCTACAGGCCAAAATTTTTGCCAATATTTTATAATCTACATTAAGTAGCGAGATTGGGCGATAAGAACTCCAATGGAGTGGATTTTTGTCTTTTTTTTACCAAGACTGTGATTGCAGCCTGGCATAATGTTGGAGGAAGAGCACCGGCTGATAGTGATTCATTAAAAAATGCCTGTAAAAGAGGAGAAAGCCGATCCACAAATTCCTTGTAAAATTCTGCACCAAATCCATCTGGTCCGGGTGTTTTGTTTGACCTCAATGATTTAATTGCTTCTTTGATTGCTTCTATTCTGGATATCTCAGTGCAGGCAAAATTTTCTAGGGGGACGATGGGAAAGGGCAATTTATCAAGGAAATTATGTTTTTGGGAGATATTACTATGACTTTCAGATGTGTACAGTTTTGCGTAACACTGTTTAAAGTCGTCATTTATTTCTTCGTGATTTATTACTATATTACCTGCACTGTTTTCTATTTTAGTAATTAGGCGAGAAGCAGAATTTTGAAGAATTTGATGAGCAAGGAGTTTACTCTCTTTATCCCCAAACTCATAGCTATTATGGCGTGCCTTTAGTATTAACTGTGGAGCTTTGTCCGTAGCCAGTAAGTCATACTCTGTCTGCAGCCGCAGTTTTTCTTTAAGCAGAGATGATGATGGAGAGGATGAGTTTTGCTCATCGATCTCTGCAATTGAGCGTGATAGATCATGAAGCTTTGTGTTTTTGACTCTATTTGTTTTTGAGCAGTAGGCAATAATTTTGCCCTGCAGATATACCTTGAGAGTTTCCCACAGGAGTGAGTAACTGATCTCTGGGGAGCTGTTGGTGTCATGGAAGAAGTTTGTTTCTGATTCCAAAACTTTGTTAAAATCCTCATCCGCCAGGAGAAGAGTATTGAATCTCCAGTTGCACTTAGGTTTTGGACAGTCAGGCAGCTCCAGAACAAAAGAGACAGCAGCATGGTCTGACACAGTTATAATATGATATGTGCATGAGTGGGTATTTTCAAGTAATTTATTGTCTATTAAAAAGTAGTCTATAAGCGTATATGTATGATGGACATAGGAGAAAAATGAAAATATGTTCTTTTTTCGGAAATGAAACCTCCATATGTTAGATAAACCAGACCAGTTCATAAAATTATTAACAACATTATCACTATTAGACAGGGATTGTGGTTTGTTGGTGGACCTATCAAGGTTAGAGTGAAGAGCACAGTTGAAGTCACCACCTATTATAATGTTGTAATTGTTATGACTGGGCAAAATAGTGAAAAGCTTTGTGAAAAAATCTTTGTTGTCCCAGCTAGGAGCATATAATGATAATTAAATAACAGTAGTAAAAAACATGTGACCCTTAACTATTACATAGCGCCCTGCTGAGTCTGTGATTGTTTCTTCTGACTGGAAGGGTATGTCTTTATGCACCAAAATCGCAGCACCTCTGGCCTTAACATTGAGTTTGAGTGGAAAACCTGACCAACGCAATTTCGTTTAAGAAGTTTTATCTGACCCTGTTGTAGATGCGTCTCCTGGAGGAAAGCAACATCCACTTTTAATATCTATTTTTTGTCTTTTCACTGTATTATTGACTCCTTTTACATTTAAAGAGACAAAAGCGATGCTATGATTTTTGTTTTTTCTATTTAAATCTGCCATGAAAAGATGATGATCGCTACTATCTCATAGTGACCTGGAATCATAGTAGTATTGCAGTAGTATAAGTGTGGAAGACTGAATGTCCTGAGAACAAAGTACTGGATGAGAGTAATAATAACAATAACAAAACAAACAAAAACAAAACAAAAAGGCAAAGCAAATAAACAAACAAAAAAAAACACATGTTGCAATACTGCATGTTGACATGAAAAATGATTCTGAAAACTTGTGTAGTCTGTAGTGAACCCTACCAGTACTAAACTTTTTCTTGAACTCTGTTGTGAACATGAATAAATGAACTGAAGTGTTATTCAAATATATATATATATGGCTTTATATGGCTAGTTTTCCACTTTTTTTTTGAATATACACATTATGGCCGTGATGTTTATGAGCAGGGTGGGAATTCTCAGCCCAGCTCAAAAGGAGAGAAGTGTATCCTTCGTTGTCACAGATGTTCGCATCTGTCTGCCAGTGGGGTCACCAGTCCATTAGTCCGTGCTTGTCTAACAGCTAAGAGAAAAGCAGAGCTACATTTATATATTTGACAATATAATGCTTTTGTTGTTCCAATGAAAATCGGAATTGTGCATTTCTCTAATTTGCAAATGTTTTTTTCCTTTCAAAAGGACATGACTGAGGCCAACACACTTAGTCCCACACAGCACTTAACAGGCTACAGCTTTGAACCTGCAGAGGTCAGTACAGAGAACCCAGTGTCCATACAAGTCCAAGTGCTGCATCTTGTCTATAAGTATTGTTCATTAACTTCTGTGAGATATTTTCTGGACTGCAACATAACTGTAACTGGAAATAATATATTAATAGTTTCCTATTTATATTAAACAAAACAGGCTATTTTCTACGATAGGTATGATCATGCACTTTGTATATTTTGTTTTAGCCCCTTTTAGGTTTACTGGAGCTTGATAATGTTGGTCAAAAATTGCACATACAGTGTATTTCTCATGTACATGTAAACCAGGTGTGCCCAGCTGCAATCACCGGACTTTGTCATAACCAGAGCTAACATCAGGTAACCAGCAGAAAAACACATTTTTTTCCTTTAAAAGTTGATCATGGATAAGAGCAAAGCTGACTTATCTATTGAAATAAATAAACACTGATAGATTGGATCTCACTTTGCTTAAATGTGTCAGGCACAAATAGCCTGCTGGCATTTGAAACTACCGTTCGCCTGCCCGTCTGTCTGACTGTCTCCAAGGCAACCAAGTGTAAACGTACAGCAGGAGGCATGCAGGACCAAAAAGAAAAAAGAACGAAGGAGAGGAAACACTAGAGTGGAGGGTGTGCTGAAAAGGATCAAAGGTTTGCTTGTCAAATGTCCACAGAAGTTTGGAGAAGACACACGTGTGGATGTTGGTTGTTACAGGTTGTTATAAATGAAACCACAGTAAGTAAAAACCTGTTTTACTTTAATGTTCTATTGCAATTTATGATTGTTTGTCTTTTAAACTTGCTGACAGTCAGCAGTGAAGAGCAACAGTTAATGTCCACGACAGTATCTTTACAACTTTTACGATTCACTTTTCTGATTTATTTAAAAATTGTGCTGTTTTTAGCATGTTGATGTATTAGACAGCAACTCGGTTACTTTTGTCAAACATTAAACAGAAGGGAGTTCAGTTGTCAGACATGCATTTCAATTGTGCACACAAACAAACACACAACTCACACACACACACACACAGATTTGGACTCATGACAAATTCTGAACAATAATATACAAAAACATCCTTATAAGCACACAAATCCACATTAGTATGCAAAAAAATGTTTATGAAATCTTTATATACTACTCTTACGTGTTAACTAGGTAAAGTGACACCCAGGAGTTATTGCATGCACATATGCACAACGTCATCAGCGTCATCAAGTTCATTTCCTGCATAATGATGTATATTACAGTGACACACCAGCTGGATTAATGTGAGACAATATTTTGTACCATGCCCTCCTTGCAATCTCTGCAGGGAGCAGTGGGTCACTAGAGACTGACATCACAGGGCTAACATCACACAAAGAATCACACAAACATACAGACTGTCAGAGACATCGAACTGAAAGATCAGCGCTGTGGTTTTTCCTCTTGTTAATTTTTTTTTTTCCGTATTAGCAAAATAAACAACAGAAGTCTGGTCTGACGCTGCACTTTTCTTTGGCTTCTGTTTACACAGTTGAGACTGGGAGCCTGTGAACTATGGAGGGGAGTAAGAAGAAAGAGAATGATGATGAAATGCAGAAAAGGGAGCTGGAGGAGGAAAGTGAGGTTTTGGTAGAGAGTCGTGGACCAGAGATAGAGCTGCTGGAGGAACTGCAGGCGTCCAACATCAAGGATGAAGAGGAAGAAGGAAGGACTGCTCTTACCACCGCCTGCTGTGCAGGCACAACTGAGGTAATTTATGTCATATGTGTGTGACAGAGAGACAAAGAATCTGGCAAGTTGATGTCTTTTGTAATTATAATTTAGCGTTGATATCCCAGCTATTAGAACATTCAACATCAGTACATTGTTCAGAGGAAAATTCCAGGTAACACTTATGTCATTTGGGTTGGGTGGAAAGAAACAATTTTGTCACGTGGCACGCAGTATTTTTCCTTTCAATAACAATAGCATGAGAGGCAGGGGACCTATATCTTGCCATTAACTCCTCCGCATCCTCTCGGGAAGGCATGTTCAAAACAAGCATGTGACTTACCAGTAACACAGGAGAGACACTTCCACTGTGATCCCAGGGACAGACACAAGTTACTGAATTACAGCTCATATTTAGCAAACCTGATCTTGAGATGTTTTAAAAAATGCACACATTAACAAGGTTTTAAAAAAATGAAATAATAATTAATTAATAGCAAAAGAATGAGCACTGGCAGACAGAATGTACACATTAACAAAGCCTCATTTATAAATCAAAAACATATATGATAAAAGTCTCCTAAATTTTCTCATTTACTGTTGTCTTTTCTCTTTCTCTTTCCTAACAGGTGGTGCAGCGGCTGCTGAGGACTGGGGCCGATCTGACCCGGTGTGATCACAGTCAGCAGACAGCGCTCCACGTCAGCTCACCTGAGCTTCGTGGGAAAATGGTGAGATGGATGTCAAGGCCTCATCTGGCCCTTCAGGCACAGCTGCTGCAGGCTGCCTGGCAAGGAGACCTGCACTCCGTTCAGCACCTGCTTGTAAGTTACACACACACACACACACACACACACACACACGTCCACTCGAGTGGCATTCCCATGTGAGTAAAGACAACAAGAGCAAAAACAATGCATATCTGTTACAAAATATAGCTAGATAATATGTTTATGATCAGCATTGCACAACTTTGCTGATTTTTTGATCAGAACTATAATTTATTTTCTTTCTCTAATGCCTCCAAATAACACCAGCAGCACCTGATTTGGATCCTTGACTAAAAATACTTACAAACCTATATATATAGATATATAAAATAACTCATGTTGTCTTCAGGTCAAATCTTACTTGTTTTCAAGTTTAAATCTAACAGAAATATTTTTTATATTTTCTGATTGAAACAAGTTTTTATTACATCCTCACCAATGGCCTACGGATTTAAAAAAAAAAAAACACATTTAGTTGAGTTTCCTCTTTTAAAAAAAAAGTTGTATAAAGCTATGTATGTGGTATTACAGTTCATATTTGATCTGGTAGTATTTAGAGTTTTTCTCAGTCGCTTTGGTACATTTCTCGAATCATTCTCAGCATTTGCAAAACAGTGAGTGCATTTCTCAAAACAATTCGTACGAATAGCAAAACACCATGGATTACCTGCAAAATGCAGTTACTTGCTCAAAATCCTTAGTTCATCTCTTAACATGAAGTATCTGTGTCAATGAACATGCCAGTACCATCAGAATGACAAGTCCTTGTGTCAGTGTGTACGGATAAGACAGTCAAATTGCTTAGTCATGGTGTCAGTATAACAGTGTGCTCTGGAGGGATGTTCTGATGCAAACTATGGCTAAAGTTTTGATGACAGTTATTGTGAATTGTGAGTTACACCATAGTGTATGTGGGAGATTGATTGCAAGAGACTGGACAAGACGCTTTTGTTGACACACCATGTCATTGCGATACAGAAAGGAAAAGACAGCACTGCATAGCACAAAGAAAAAACAAAAGTAGAAATGTGAACATAGGACAATCTCCTTAGGGAAAACTGTATATGCAGTGCTGTAGGAATTACAGTGCAGTCTTCCTATATACTTGCCAGTTGCTATTTCATAAGATGCACCTTAGAGCTATTTCAGAAAACTGGTTGGTCATTGTTTGATCTATGTAATGCCACACACATTTCCCTTCATTCGAGAAAGTCCAGATTCACCTGGGAGCAACTTACCAATTCAGGACAGATATAGAAAAAAAGTCTAATGGAAATATATAGAAATATGCTTAACATATTATGACAACTTGTTCAACCGTTTTGCATGTAAAGACTTATGCAATGAACTAATGCCTAAATGTCATGGGGGGTAGAGACTATTCAACAGAGACCCATTATAATACATTTTGATCAACATGACATAAGCAATTGATAATGTAGGAAACAGCAGACAATTGTACGTAATCATTTGCATGGATGTACCAAAGCATTTAGAACTTGTTCAAAGAAATGAGAAACTGCTTTTTGGATGTGCACAAGTGACACAATGATGTGAAGATTGAACAAGTAGAATTTCAACTCTGATCTGAGAAATGTACCAAAGTGACTGAGAAAAACTGTGTTGCATATGAAGACAAATACAACTGTTGCCAAACCATCAGGAACACAACACATTATTGGCAATGAAATTTTAACAATAATATATCATAATATTTGAAAAAGACATACACACTCATCTTGCTGTGTGACTAACCAAAATAAGTTGTAATAAAGTGTTGTTTATTAAAATGAAATAGATGTTTCTATTTTTTCATAGAAAAGTGCTTGTATTCAATTATGACCCTTAACACAACTTTGATGTATAAGACAAGACCAACAATTTATTTTATGAAATATTCTGTTCATCATTAGCCTTTAAGCAATAAAATAGATCAATTGTGCCCATATTGAATTGAAAACTATTGTAAGATAAATGTGGTTTTAGGTGCATAAATTAGGATTGTATATATTAGTGGATGACTAATAAGTTACATAGCAGACATTTCACATTATACCACAAGAGTAATAGTTGTTTTTTTTGGTCCATTTTATTGAATTCAGGTCCAATTTTTCCCATGGACACTGAGGGTGTAAACACAATATAAAGGTTGATAATGTAAATGAATAATAGTGCCAACAATGTACACATTTAATGAGGCTGTTGTTTGGAAAAGTTGGACATGACAATACATTCCTGAGTTATCATCTGCTCAGGCAAACACACTAGTCTGCCAATCTTTTTGTGCCCTTGTGTGCCCTTGTGTTACTGGAAATACGATACTTATCCCTAGGTGCCTTCCTAGCAGTCTGAACAGTGAGCGCTACTTCAGAATCAGAATCAGACACAGATTTGTTGCCAGGAATAGTTCTCACAATACGAGGAATTTTTTCTGGTGGGTTGGTGCAACAAAGCAGCAATAAATATACAGTAAAATAAAGTAAATACAAATAAAAATAACTGTAATAGTGCAAAGAATCAAAGTTAAATTTAAATTTAAATAGAAATGGTAGTGTTATTTACAAAAATATTGGGAGTGCTGATATATTGTTATTTACATGTACACAGATATAGAGGGGGCGTGGGGGTCAGTGGGGATCCTGTGCATTGTTCATGAGGCTGGTGGCAGACGGAAGGAAACTGTTTTTGAGGCGTGAAGTTCTGGACCTGATGGAGCAAAGCCTCCTGCCAGAGGGGAGTGTTTGAAAGAGTTTGTGTCCAGGGTGGGAGGGGTCGGCCATAACTCTGGCACGTTCACCTGGGAGAGCTTGACCTGCAGGAGAGCCGGGATGATAGTATTGAATGCAGAGCTAAAATCCACAAACAGAATCCTGGCGTATGATCCTGGGGAGTCTAGGTGCTGGAGGATGAAGTGCAGGGCCAGGTTTACCGTATCATCTTCAGACCTGTTGGATCTGTAGGGGAACTGCAGGGGTCCAGGTGTGGGTCTTTAATGTATTGTAATACTTGAAAAATGAGTGACTTGAACTGAATGTATAGCTGTAACATAAGATTTTTATTTTAGGGGTTTGAATGTTGAGTTGAATGCATTTCTTAATCATTAAATCAAAATGTTGGTTTATAAGCTTTGAAATGGGATTTTTTTCAATCAGCTTACAAGTGACAGTCCTACAACAAAGATCACACATATGACATAATGTGTGGAGCTGCGGAACAACTGAGAGGCCCCTCAAATGGTAAATGGTAAATGGACTGCACTTATATAGCGCTTTTCTACCTTAGTGGCACTCAAAGCGCTTTACAATGTTCTCTCATTCACCCATTCACACACACATTCACACACCAATGGTGACAGAGCTGCCATGCAAAGTGCTAGCCTGCCATTGGGAGTAACTTCGGTTTCAGTGTCTTGCCCAAGGACACTTCGACTGTGGAGGGGGCAACCTTACGATCAGAGGACAACTGCTGTACCACCTGAGCCACAGCCACCCCAGGGGAACCTTGTCTTTAAAATATAACTGTATAGCCAAGTGCCGTATATAGAATACTTTCTTAACTGTCTTTAACTCCATGTTATTTATGCTTGTCTAATGAGTGTTTTTGTGTGTGTTTTTGGGGGTCTCAGACTCACACAGACAGCGTGGATGTGAATACACCAAACAGCGACGGTGTGACAGCTGTGATGCTCGCCATCAGGGACATTGACCTTTTTGAGGGCATAGCGACACAGTTGCCATGGGAGCACAGACCTGTGGAAGTGATCAAGGAACTGCTGGGACTTTCTGCGTAAGGAAGCACGTCTACATATTGATATGTGGACTCCTTATACACACGCTTTAACATTTTTGTAAAAAAGGAATTCAGTGGCTTTGACATAAAACAATATATTTGGCTGCAGCTGATACAGCAAAAGGAAATATCATTGTAGATGGAACGATACCTAAAGTTCTCCAGCATCCACTTAGACTTGTACCATTTGCCTTTTGACTTTTCAATCAGTGATCTGCAGGCACGAGACCACAACGGCTGCTCTGCTCTGCATTACGCTGCTCACATCAACAGCTGTCTGGCGGACGAGATCCTACATGTTCTGGTGGAGGCTCTAAGTCACACAGGTATACTCAAACGTACACAAACACACACACATACAGGGAGAATGTATCAAAAAGCATGGTTTAGAGGCCATACAAGTTCTGTCATTCACACTTTAAAGCCTCTTATTACTTGAAAAGTCTCTCATACAGATGAACCCACTAACATGAACCCAAGCAGACACAGATGCAGCGTTACCCTGTAACTTTATATCAGTCTCACCTCTCCAATTAGCATCATAGTCAAAAGCATCAAGACGCTATTTGAACAAAAAAGCTCAGATTAATTGCTTATATAGGACCTCCAGAGCTCCAGCTGGGACACAGCAGAGGTCAAAGAAGTAATCTGATCTTGTATTTAAGAATTTTTAAGTAAGAATTGCAATACCAAAGTGTAGAAATACTCATTTATTAGTAAAAGTCATGGATTTAAAGTTTTACTTATGTAAAATTACAAAAGTATTGGCATGAAAAAACATATAAAGTACTAAAAATTTGAAGTAGACATTGTGTAGAATGACATATTTCAGAATAAAAGGATTGTGCATTAATGTGCTCATCGCTTTAATGTTTTAAACAGGTAAAGGTGTTTCAGCTACTACAAACAGTTTACCAGCTTGCTAGCTTCACTTTAGTGATCGGTGAAGCTTAATATTACACGACAATTTCTTTATTGATTAGATTTTGCAAAGTAACTAGTAACAGCAGTTACATAAATATAGTGCAGTTAAGAAATACATTTTTGGTCCCTAACTTGCAGTGGAGTAGAAACATAATGTAGCAGAAAATGGAAATACACACAAAGTACAAATACCTCAAAATTGTAGACTTGAGCAAATATACTTAGTTACATCTCACAACTGGCAGACAGATAAAGTCAGCAATTAGCTTCAGAACACAGTGGAGAATTCAGTTCAAGAGTTGGTGGACAGAGCTGAAAGGACAGTGGAAAAAAAAAAAAAGTACCGGTAAATGAATGCTCATGTTGCTCCATTACTATTTTATTTGTTTAATAATGGGATAAAATGTTAGTGTTGTCTTTACAGCTTTGTATTCACAGAAATGTACTTTATGTTGCGTTAAAGCTGTGAGTAAATTCTGCATTTCAGCTGTGCATGTGAGCTTCTTTCCTAAAAGCAGGGATTATTGAGTTATGTTGCTCTCAGAAGAATTGTAATGTTATTGGATTTTGCAGTTATGAGAAGTTTCCATGAGGTGAAAAGGGTCCTGTTTCTAAGCCCTGCAATGTAACACAGTTTCACATAGTTAGTCCCCTCTTTTATATGCTGTTTTCTTCCATGCAGCGCTACATGCAACATGTATGATCTGAAAAAAACACAACTCTTAGTACTATTAAGTAAGTCTCCCTGTTCATTAGTTTTTGTATCATTGCCTGCAGATGAACTAAAGGTAATGTTAAACAAGTAGCCACTCACTTATTACTTGTGTTATCGGTTTTCCATTGGTTACTGGTTAATTCATCACTAACTTATTAAACTGTGTGTTTACTGTAAAGTACACATGTGGCATATGTGTAGAAAATACAATTATATTCTCCCATTAAAGATAAAGTGTAAGTACACACACTTTCTTATTTTCCTTTTTTCACACACATACACACAAATGGCATACCAAGTTCTTTCATAATCCTGTTTTTCAGAGTGAGACCTCTGCAGTTAAACTCAAAGCCTGCACTTCCGTGGGAAGCTATAAGAAAGGCTTGTTTGTGTTTGTCTGAGAGGCCACTCTGCTAAGAGCCCTCATGGGTGTATGGGTCAGAGTCTGTGTCAAGGATGGTGATACAGAAACAGGGTGACGCAGGGGGGATGGATAAACAGACATAGAAAACATTTTAAGGTAAAAGAAGGTTTTTTGTTTTTTTTTTGACTTTTCCTACTGCCTCTAATCCCCCACCTTGTGTAAACAGCCCACTGAGCCCAAGGTGCAGAGGTGTGGACCCAAGTGTGGATTTGGAGTTTTTCTGCAGAGACCACAGTTTCTTTTCTTGAAAGGGAATTTTTTTTTCTGATTTTGTGCAGATTCTGTCCCTGTGTCACCCTTGGCCCATGACAAACACTCATACCAGGATCTGGACTTAGAGTTTGGAGATTCAGACATAGAGTTGGACATTGAGAGCCTTTATCCTAATCAGTCGACAGGAGCCTCCCCCACGCTGACACATCAGCACCACTTTCTACTATACAGCCATACCAGGGTAAGTGATAAAGGGCAAACCACTTTAGAAGGAGATGCTGAGAAATGTCACCTTTATATCAAGATGTCAACGCTCCTATCATTCTTTGAGAGCTTTGGGGGAAAGATTGTATTAAATTCTCCAGATTTTGAGGAAACAACATGACAGCAACCAAACCCTTTATGATTCACATTTGAGAAATCAAGACTGAGAAACTTATTGTGCAGGTCAAGAAACATACAATTAGTTCCTCGTATATGTTTTAAATGGTTTCATCTACAGATTAAGCAGGATAGTCTCTGTGACTGATGTTGTATTTATCTGTTTGAGTGCAGACTGGTCTGTGAGGTTCACTCATAGCTGCTCTCAAGTAGCCAGAATGAACAAACACAGACAGAAGGGCAGGGAGTGGTCACCCAGAAGACAAATATGTGCATCAGTAATTGGCTCAGTGTGTGTGTTTGTGTCTGTCAGTGGCTGGTGTAGCTGACACTTAGCTGTCATACCATCGTACTGTGGACGTCCTCATAGAGGCAGCTGGTTAACTGGAGGAGAAAAACAGGTGGTTTACAGGGAAAAGCTACAGTTTCTTTCTGACACAGTTGTAATGTGTACGTGAAGTACATTTAAACAGGTAAAGAAAATAGACTTTATACAGAGGGTTTACTAATAAATCAAAACATAGTCATAATAACTGTTATAATAGAATGTTTAGAGAATTGAATTCTAAAATTGCCACCTGAAAAGGGCTTCAGTCATTTGTTGCTGTGAACATAACCAATGGAATTTACCAGTTCTGAAGTCAGATGTGAGCCATTGTGGTTTGTTAGCACTTCAGGGTTTTCTAATAATCTCTACCTGCCCTGCTGTAAGTTTTGAGAAATAATTTACAGATTAATTGAGAAAAACAAGACATTAAAACATTCAATATGAGATTAACGAATACAGGCAAAAACATCATTATTTTTATGCGCTAGCAAATTTGGACATATTGGCCTATTTTTTCCTCAATAATATGTCCAATGTGTAAGTACAGGTAATTATTTTATTATGCTTTGTCTATTGGACATTTATGCAAATTACTGCATAATGAAAGAATGCCTCATTTGTATATTTAAACATACAATTTTAGAAAACTTCTACAGCAAAAAAAAAGTCTTATGTTAAGTAACCGACTGCACAACGTTTATTATGATGAGGGTTTTTTTGTTTGTTTTTTTGTTTAACAAACAAAGAGTATTTTCCATTAAAAGTTTGTAAAACTTTACAATACATATTCCTGAAGGCTGCTTTTTTCTAATTTTTTTTTTTTTTTTTTCCTCAAACTTCTCAAACAACTTTTTCCACTTCTGATATCAAAAGTGATATTCAAAATCCCTTCAGGAAAAACATTTACCTCCAATATTTCATCAAAACAAATCAAGAATTTTAAAGCTGGTTTTGAAGCTGTATGGCACACATTTAGAGGGATAATACTTCATTGGCAGTTCTAAACATAACATTTCAGAAAACTTGAGAAATAATCATCTTTGTGTCTTGTGTAGTGTACAGGTGACTAAATAAAATCCCCTCTCCTTAATTTTGTCCTGTTTCACATGTTTTGTTTTGGGGTTTTTTTCATTTTTAAAGTTCTTACAGTGAAAATCTGGCTGGTACTTGCAGACCAGCCTCCATCTTGTTTAAGACTGGAAGATGTAATAAATGAGTTGCCTCACCTTTACTCTTTCCAGGAAGTGCTAGAGTCTCAAGGGTGTCCTCCTCTGTCTGACCATCAGAAAGACCTCAACCAAGGTAACAACTTCACAGGTTCTAATGGTCTGAGCCTGGTGGTAATAAGGCCACAACCGTTTTGTACACTTTTTAGATAATGATAAAACTTGTGTCGTCAGTCCTAGAGGGTCAAGGGATAGCAGAGAAACTTAACAAACGTAAGCCAGCACTAAATAGAACTGACAATGTTAAGGTGATGTGAAATGTATGCCTTGGATGCCAGTTACCTACCTGACAGTAAGAAAGAGCCATAACAGTCAGCATCCCAAATAGGCCGTGAGATCAAGTTACCTTGTACAGGGAGGGGAGGGCTGAGGGTGGCGTGCCTGGATGGGAGGGGTCTCCTACACAATACAAGCTCTCAGCTGAGAAACCTGCCTTTTACCTCAGCCTCAACCGCATGGTTTAGACAGAGAGAGAAACAGGGGATGTTAGAGGAGAGGATATCTCTGTTACAGCGAAGAATCATGGTGTAGAAAATATTCAGCATGAATGTGTACTGATTAGGGTCTTAGCCAAGAGCGAAGAGATTTTTTAAAAACCCTTTAAAGTTATCTCAGTATGGGAGCAGAGCGGACCAACAGGCTTAGAAACAGGTAATGCCAGTTGTTTCCTCAATAGTGAGCATTAATGTGTTGAATGTGAATGCTGTAATGTTGTATATGTTGCCTAGTTTATTTGGAAAATAGCTCCTTAAAGTTTTACTAACAAAAGGTTTATGGTTGCGTAGTTATCAAGGATTAGTCTTGTGCTATGATGTGTCTTTGGAATGTAGAACAGACGACATTTGTTGAATGATAGAGGTGCTACACTTTGACAGTCCTCGAGTAACATTGTTCTGCTTTTTGGAAATATATGTTTTGCAGCAATGATAAATACACTTTTTACCTTCTAACAAGCCATAAATATGATATGTGAATTCATTTCAAATTAGTGTGTCACTATGAAGACTGGGAGAATGTAATTGACCTCATTCAAGTGTAACTGTGTGTTTCTGGTGCAGATAAGGGGATCCCCGACTGTTTCCAAAATGCCATGGAAACACTGAGAGACATCAGGCAGACCTATCAGGACACAGGGAGGAGGAACAGGTGGGCACGATGAAATCTCACAATCTCTGTCACACACACACACACACACAACATATAAAAAAACACATGTTCTTTTTTGCTGTTTTCTTTTGTAATATGTTTAAAATATAGAGAAAATCATTTACAAGCTGATGGCACTGGGCTGAAAGCACTGACAGTGTTGACTGCTGGGAACACATCTGTTCATATGTAACACACAAACATTAAACGTACGTACAGTCAACACAAACACACAGTCTCTGGTATACATGGTGCACTCCTCCGGGGCTGGTTAACACATGCATCTTACTTTTACACCAACAGTAGAATAGTGTCCTATCTGGTTTCACTCGCAGACCTGTATGCAGGCACCTGTCACCGTGTCCAGAGGACAACCTGTTCTACACGAACAGGTTCCAAACACAGACAGAGGGGGAGAGAGGGCCTCGGTGAATCAGCCCATTGTCTGTTATGAGCAGCTCTCCCCACTGAGTCAAGTCCAAACTCTCCAAGGAGAATAAAGGTCTTTGAGCTGCTCTCTGGTTTCATAGCATCAGCTTCCAGAAATAGGAAGAGATGCAAGTAAAGTGAGCCTTTTTTGTCCTCAAAAACAGAACTTGAAGGTCATTTTCTTAAATAATTATTGTTTATAGGAATTTCACAAATGGGCCCCAACACACTTCATTTAGCACACACATACTCTCTCCTACTGGCAACACTGATGATATGACTTTGTTTCCCTCAGCAGAGGTATGTCTCTGCCCAGTTTGAGCAAAACCAGCAGACACTGGGCTCATGTGGATGCTCCTCCGACACCTGGCTTGCTGAGCACCAGGACTCTCTGCCAGCCGACACCCCCCACACACAGGTACACACACTTGCTATACTCCAGAAGCTAAAAGAAAGGCTCTAGCAGACAACATCACATCGCCTCAAACTTGGTTTCTCTCCATTGACTGAGGTAGTTGAATGTCGCCCAGGTCCAGCCTTAGATCCTCAGGTGGGTCCTTTTGGCTGCTCCAAAGCTGAGGCTTAGATCTAAGGATGCTTTTGCCATCAGGACCCTTCAGCTCTGAAATGAGGATGAGGACACAAGGACTGCAGAAACAGTGATTTCTTTTAAATCACTGATTTTCCTTGACTTTCTGTATTGCTTAAGCTTTTAATTTCTAACTGAGGCTTTATTCATTTATTATCTTATTTGTATTTATTATTATTGACATATTGCATTTTTAATTTTTGCTTCTGTTGTATTCTTGTTTTAACCTTAAGTGTTGTTATGTATCTTCTGAGTGTCCTACTTTTGTTTCGTCTGTGCTTTGTAAACCCTTGTTTGTTAGAGTGCAATATAAATAAATATATATTATACATATTATTTAAGCATTATATATTAATTAAGGAGACAAATCAATAAATGTTGCCCTGCTTGTTACTATCACATGTAAATAGAGGGGTGCGGCTTTAGCATAGAAATGAACCATTAGATTAAATATACTAAGAGAAAAATCAACCTTTTCTTTCTTTATTATGTTTTTATAAACAAAATTACAGCACAGATGTCTCTAAGTGGCTGTAAACAACATATTGTGACCCCAAACCAAGCCTCAAGCATTTGAATACACTTCACACACGACATTACACTGCACGAGTCCCTCAACAGAACAGCTCTTGGCTACACCTGTGATTCAAGTACCGGTAATATTGGCAAATGTGGAAGAAAATTAACCTTTAGATTTAGATTTAGATTCCGAAATCTAAGATATTAAAACCTAAAGTTGAAAACTAAACCTGAAGGAATTTTTGAGTTAAAATTTCAAGAGGAACAAGGTTAAAACATTGTGAATACTTCTTATACAACAGCACAACAGCTCTGTGATGCTCACAAAAAATCTTGAAATTGATTTTGATTTGTCCCTGACAGACAGAGAACAAGAAGTGTGGTTGTTGCCTCTCCACCCTCCCACAGCCTGTTGTCAGTGGCGGAGTCCAGCCAGCTCAGCCAGTCTGCCCCCAGCATCATGGAACCACTACTGTGTCCGAACACTATGACGCAGGCCAGAGCACACATCCAGAGTCGTATGCATATATGTAGAACTCATGTATAGAACTCAGAATTTACTGTATTTGAGTAAAATATATGTGTGTGTGCACATATATATATATATATATATGTATTTGCTGATGATTCAATTCAGTTCAATTTTCAATTTAATTTTATTTGTATCGTGCATATTTACAACAACAAGTCATCTCATAGCGCTTACACATGATTGTGTTTTCCCTTTAAAATGTGTCATGTCTCTCTGTCTGCAGGGCTGGCCTCTCAAAATGCTGTAAATGAGCAAAAGGTGAGTTTTAACCAAAAACATCAACTTCACCCATCTTTTTTTTTTTTGTCAGACTTACATTCTTCTTTTCATCTACATAGGAGTTTGTGTAACTCTCCAGTCATTATCACTGAATTATTGGTCTTCTACTGTTTTCACAGGGTTTTTTGCCAGTTCTACGAACTCCCAAGCTGCTGGCACCCCTGGATGGCCGACCCAGAGCCACCACAGTACTAAAGCAACGTGTCCCCCTGAAGCCCATCAGCCAGAGCTCCCTTTGCTCCAGGACCCAGCTGAGGAGAGAGAGGCTGTCCTGGGGCAGCAGCCCTCTGACCACTAAAGCTGGCAGTGAAGAAAGTGGATCCAGCTGCAGCAGCAGCCAGAGTTCTGTCGACCTGGAGGATGAGGATGATGACAGGGATGTACATGAGAGAAATTTTGAAGGCAGAAATCTAAAGTTTTTTGGGGATGGATTGTTGCAGCATTCAAAGGGTTTAAACTCCTCTGAAGCTGAACTGGCTGGAAAGACAAGGCTGCATTTTAAAGCTGAGCCAAGGATGAGCCATGTTCCACTGAGCCACAGATCAGCATGTAACCGGGAGGAAGACCTTATCAATCAAACAAGTGAGCCTCTCTGCATTGAAAAAATGATGAACTCTCACTCTGCAGGCAAAACAACCCATATAAATTATACAAAAGAATCTGCTGACATTGAGGCCCAAAAAATCTGTGCACAAAAAGGAGACACGGTGATTCTTGCTAAAATATCTGTGAATAATGAAATACCTATCACAACAGAGAGCAATGTGGACTACTCTGGAGAGTCTGAGACCGAGATGAGCCATGGAATTACATTTACTGTGAATGATGACCAAGATGATGCCACTGTGTGCTCTGAATGGAAATATACAGATGAATTGCAGCATGTGAAACAGAACAAGAAGGATTCCTGTCATGAAGAAAACCAGGCAGACAAACCTCTTGTTTGTACTGCAGTGGATGCAAAGTTAAAAACCGCAACTGCTGTGGGAAAAACTCGGCTATTTCCTGCACCTGTAAATCTAAATCTGTCTGATGTGGATCCCAAAAGAGACGAGAAAATGTTTCAAGCCTTAAAGCTTGCCCAGCACAAGGAGAAAAGAACCAGCATGAACTGTGACCAGAGAACAAACAGCCAAACTATCCAGTCTTTTAACACATTGGCACATAAAAATCGAAGCACCCCCTGCTGGAATAAGTCCAAAAGCAACCTGAAGTACTGCTCATTTTCCACTCAAGTCAAAGATAAAACCAGGAAGAGCCCTGAGCTAGCTGTTGGCAGAGAAGTCCCTTTAACTAAAGTAAAATCAAAGATTAAATCTGTTAAAGGCGCCCATTGTAGCACCAGTACACCATCACCACGAAAGAAGCTGATGGATCATCCACAGTGTAAAAGAACAAATCCTGACAAGTTGAACTGCAACAGAACTCAACAGCACACACCAGTGAGGGAGATGAAAAGTGCCCAGCAGCTGAAAAAGTCCTGTGTAGGCGAGAAAACACCAAGGTCAAAATCTGCAGTGGACCTCATCACCTACAAAGACATGTTTCAGCAGATACAGAATGTGAATGAAGGGCCAGCCATCTATGAGATGTTTTCTGGTCCGATCTATGAAAACCTCCGGGTTTCCAGCTCTTGTGAAAAACCAGTGGAGAAACCAGTGCAGTGTTGTCCATCTAGGAAGACAAACCAGAGTCATAAGGTCAAACACAGGCCACTGAAACCAGCACAGAGTAAACTAAGGAAAAGCCCAGAGGAGAGTACGCTAGTTTCAGCTAAAAGCAAAGCAAAATCAGCGTCGTCCAGGATGAAGCCTCACCTCACACCTGTGTCAAACAACAAAACAGAGAATATTCCTAAACTAGAGGCTGAGTTAGTCCTTACAAAGGATGTAGACATCTATCATAACACTGCACAAGACAAGCATGACAGTCACATGTCATCTACCATAGAGGAGGCTCTTTTAAGGTATGAGTCTGAAACATTAAAATCTGATGGCAAAACTCTACCAACAGCTTCCCCTCATGCTCAAGACTATAGTCCCACACACATGTTTATGCAAGAAACAAATGCAAATTCATCAACGGTAAATGCACACCGGCCAATCCCAGAGTCCATCTTATCTCAAAGTCCTCAACAGCCAAAGATCAACACATGGACATCGTCTAGCAGCGGCAGCCAAACCATCATGTCACCAGTTTACCAGAAGTTTCTAGATGAGGCGGGGGACGGGCCACTTACAGATGACCTACTGCAGTGTCTGGCAGAGGAGCTGATCTCACTGGATGAGAGAGATGTATCTGTAGGACCACTTCCTGATAACCTGGAACAGAGCAGAACGGAGTCCAACAAAGAGGTTGGTCCTGCATCAGGATTAAATGCATTTCCTGAGGTCCATTTTTTGCAGTTAAAAAAAAAAAAAGTAAATGAAGGATCAATGTCATTATCACAGTATATGGCATAACTACTTTATAAGTACACATTTTTTTGGACTGTTTAGGGGAGAAAGACATCTAAAAACAGTGAGGCTATTTTATATACATATACACACAAACCAGTTTTTACAACTCTTCACTTTAGAAGTTGTTTAAAAGAAAAACTTTCAGTGACCTTTTGTGTGGATGTGTGGCTCAAACGTAGAGAAAAATGTTTTGTAAAATATCCATATTACTGTTGACCAGGCCTAAATGTACTTGATTTAAAACGTTATGTCTTGATTTAAAACGTTATGTTTGAAAAAAAAAACAAAAAACAAAACACTGGGTAATCCCTTTAAAGTGAGGCTATGTGAGAACTGACCGTGACAAATGGTTGTTTTCGAGACTATCACTGGTATATTGCAGTTTAAAGGTGATAATATTCAGACATTGTGTTGACAGCTTGTATCACTTATGGTGCATCTCCTAGCAAATAAAAAACACCATATGAAGATGTCAACAAGGTAAAATACTTGACTTTTACCGGAAGGAGTTCTGTAAAAGGGGACTCATCTGATTTCATATGACAAAGTCTGTTTACAAGTCTTTACTACTGCATATGTGGGGGGGAAAATGTATAAAGCCTTTGAGCTGTGAGAGGTGTGATGATTTACATCAAGTCTTGTAGAGTCTTTCCTGGTTGGAGCTAAAGACTACGTTTGAAGAGTGACACCGTTAAAATGATCATCAAAAACCTTTTTGTTTTTAGTAAAATGTCTTCACAATCTTTCAGTGATGCTCAGCTGATTCACTCTGCATGTTAACTCCTATGGCTCCCAGTTACTTTAACTATCATTCTGTGTATGTTTGTAGGTTGTTCCACTTGACACCTGTGCTCTGCTTGGCTTTGGGTTGGCTGTAGACGGCACCATCACATGGACAAAGGGTGAAGTGCTCGGCAGGGGCGCCTATGGCACAGTAAGTATTCCAGTGTTCAAAAATGCTGATAAAAGCAGAAGAAATGATTTTGCTTGATGTAAAGAATAACCAACATCTGCCACAGTAAGTTTGTGCTCTGTAGGTCTTTCAACTACAAGAACTTACCGCCTTTCACTATTCAAATGAAAAGTCATCTCCTTATACAACCACGCAAAACAGATTAATCCTACACAAATCCCCAAATCATCCACATCTGAAGGTCTACATGTTCAACCAGCTCTCTCTTACCAGGTGTACTGTGGACTCACCAGTCAGGGCCAGCTGATAGCTGTGAAGCAGGTGAGCCTGGATTCCTCCGACCCTGATGCTGCAAAGAAAGAGTACAGTCGCCTGCGGGGTGAGGTGGAGCTGCTTAAAACTCTCAGTCACATCAACATCGTAGGCTTCCTGGGGACCTCGCTTTATCAGCACGTGGTTTCCATCTTCATGGAGTACATCCCAGGAGGATCCATTGCCAGCATCCTTCACAGGTTCGCAGTTAAATCATTCGACTGCTTAGCATGACATCTCTGTTGACAAGTAGCGCTTGCCTCATCTGTTATAAACTACAAGTGCCTTCAATACACAATGTTCTCTACTGCCCCCAGGTTTGGTCCACTGCCAGAGCGAGTCCTGGCTCTATACACCCATCAGATCCTGGAGGGGGTGGCCTACCTTCACCTCAACAGGGTGATTCATCGGGACTTGAAGGGAAACAACGTCATGCTGATGCCGACTGGCATCATCAAGCTCATAGACTTTGGTTGTGCACGACGTCTCAGTTTTCTAAACCACACAGCTTCTAACAGTGGAGACCTGCTCAAGTCTGTTCATGGCACACCGTACTGGATGGCACCAGAGGTAAACAGGACCCATCCAGGTGGTCTTTGTTTTTGTTAAGTTGCATGAGTTTGATAAACTTAGTTTTCAACCTTTCCTAACTGCTCCTTCATCTTTTCCATGCCTTAGGTTATCAATGAGACAGGATATGGCAGGAAGTCTGACATATGGAGTGTGGGTTGCACAGTGTTTGAAATGGCAACAGGCAAACCCCCACTGGCACACATGGACAAGATGGCTGCCTTGTTCTACATTGGGGCTCAGCGAGGGCTGATGCCTTCTTTACCAGATGCATTCTCAGATAATGCCAAAGATTTTGTGAATATTTGCTTGACAAGGTGAGATCTGCTGTCCTCTCCTTTAAGCACAAACCTTGGTAAATGTCTTTCGTAACCTCAGTCTGATTTACATCAGAGAGGCAAGTTCTCATCTCTAATTCCCATTGATTTTCTCTCATCTCTAGAGACCAGAAACTACGTCCATCAGCTGACCAGCTGCTGAAACATTCGTTCATCCCCAAAAACGAGACAGATGTGAATTCTTGGGAAACGCAGAAGAAGAACTGCTGTGGTCACTCAGAGGGACTGTGTGGTTCAATCAGGAGTTAAAATGTTTAAGAGGGCATTAGATTAGTTGATTCATACTGGTGACTCAAAACATCCAGTATTGTTTTGTGAGCCAAGAAGGGCTCAGCACCTATCACCAGTGAAGCAGCAATAGTGTCAATGTTAGGATGGAAGTTTCAAAATAAAAGCACTTTTATAATTTTTTTTGATACAATAGAACCTAAAAAATGTGAATGAATAGACAGATTTTTGTGACTAACTTGGGTTTTTTTCTCTAGTTTTCTTATAAATGTGCCAATTTTATACCTTCTTTGTAAATCTATACAGTGCAACTACAGGTTTCTGTGCTGCATGGTCTATAAATGTTTTGATAAAATGTCATATCTATACTGCAGTATAACAATGAAATAAGCATCAAATGTGAACTACTACTTTTTAGCTTTTCGTTTGAATCGATGTGAAATCACAATTGTGCTCAAACAACATGCTACTGACAGCTTTTCCTTACATTCAACACAATACAAAGTGTCTCTTCTCCTAGAGTTCGGCAAATGGATCGACAACACTGTGTGTGATAAAATGACAAACAACCAGAATTTATAGTGTCAGGGTAGTGGCAACTTCGAAGTTTATTTGGAATATTGAAATGAAAGGGGGGGATGAGAAGAGTGGCTTATGCTCATTTGTCTAAAACTGCCCTTGTTCTGTGCCCAACTGTAAGTCTCTAAGCAGGGTACAAACAATTCAGCCTCAGTCTTTTTACGTATTTTGCACACTCCAAAACAAAACAGTACCCCAGTCAGGAACAGAGGGGACTTGGTGATGTCAAGATATTAAACAACAGAGTGTTTACTGTATGAAAGTGATGGGACGCTGTGTCTGGACTGCTGTAATTGTAAATTCAACCACTTAGATGAGGAAGTCAGAGACACAAAAACCTATCAAGCATGTCAACATTGCAGATACTTGAGGTTTCCTACATATCAGGGGGATCATCTTGCATACAGCCAATTAGTCACTGCTCTAACGTTGAAATAAGCCAGCAATATTTTTCCTGAACAGTACCCCAGTCATGGTTGATTGAAGAAATGTGTCCCCTTTTTGGGCTGACATCAGAGGGGCTACAGCTTCATGTCATGAAATGTCTCATGCACTTCAAAGTAAAAAGGGTTATGTAAACTTTAAGAGCACACTACTACTGTCTGTATCAGCTTTTTTTTTTTCTTTTTGAGGCACAACCTTTGGCATCCAGCTTAAGGTCTACTTAGAGGTCCAAAAAATATTTTTTGGTACAAATTGCATCTCTCTGATGTGATAAGTAGGTGTTGGATGTGCCAGTTGCTGAGGGGATCAACTGATATTTCCTGTGATGGAAACCTATAGTACATCACTGTCTATAGCAAGGCTGTAAGAAGCACACACCACTGGAATGCTGCAATCATTCACAAGATGATGCCCAATCCACTGATCAACAAAATAAAACTCTTTTATAGGTATTATATTTATCTTGTTATACTTACAAGCAGCTCCAAACCTGAGTAGTCATAGTATAGCTTTTTTTTCTTTAAACATACAAAAATGTATGTACATTTATCTCCATTTTCTGTAAACAGCAAGTAAGCACTCTCTTTTTAAATCCCTTTGATGATTGAAACATGCAAATCATATGCACAGTACTTAAGTATAAAAAGAAACCAAGACAAGAAAGTAATGGAGGAGATGAAACTTTACACCGAAAAAAAAATATCTGCATCCAACAGTACTAAATGGAATGCCAGCAAACATAAACTGAATTCATCTCTAGCTGGCCACTAGCTTCCTCCATACAACTGCAGAAATGTGATTCAATTAAATTACTTGTTTAAAAATAAAGGAAGAAAATGAAGAAAGTGCACCTTCCATGCTTTTTATGGTAATTGTAATACTTGTGTTTTCCCATATGGAGATCTGACATGTAGGAAAGGGACTTTTCCTCCTGATGCAAGCGCACACACAACCCTTTCCTTTCACGTACACACACCCACCTTGCACATTTTCGAGACCCATTTGAGGAGGAAGAATAACCAAGCAGCAATTTGACACACTAACAGAAACACAGGACTGAGCCCTACAGCCCAGACATGTGACAGTCAGGAAGCATAATATTTTCACCTTATTTGTCTCTCAGAAATTGAGAAGTCCAACAATACTTTTCTTTTTTTTTGCAGATAAGTTTTTTCTGCCTTTCAATAAAGGGTTTATCATCACATAAAGAGTTATTTTCCTAGGGCACTTAACAAAGAGGTGAGCATAGTCTGAGCTGTGGGTAGTTTGTTGCCATTTCCATGTGCTGGCCATGGCTGCAGAATTGGTGGACTCAGTGTCTCTGCTCTCCCACTTCATGTGGCGATTCACTAGGAGGGTACTGCTGAGAGGTCCGCAGCCCACCTGGGTGTGACAGGAGGGGGGGGAGGAGAAACAAGAATGAGGAGAAGGAGGAGAAGAAGGAGGGTGGGAGGGAGGGAGGGATGGAGGTTAGCCATAGAGCTGCAAGCCAGATGAGACACACTGCAGTACAGGAGAGGAGCAAGGAGGAAAAAAGGGGGGAGAAAAAGATGAAGTACCTGCAGCACCAGTGCCACCCTTGGAGATTTTGCTCACTTTGGAGCAAGAAGTGGAGGATGAGGACGAAGGGTGGTGGTTGTGGCTGGCCTCGGAGTAAACCCTCTTGCGTGAAGAAGATGTGGATCCAGGAGGAGCAAGTGCCATTCCCTCCAGGCTGACCAATCCTGGAGGCCCCCGCAACAGGCCTACCCCACCACCTGGCCCCTCGGTGCCCCCTCGTCCATTGCCACTGTGCGGGTGGGGGTTACTGTGCTTGTGGTAGCGATGGGGGTTGTGCTCCGCTCCACGATGCTGTTTCTCCTTGCTCACCAGCGGGCTGGAATGTTTACTCTTGTTGTTGTTGGCGGCAATGCCTTCATCTGATGAGCTGTGGCGCTCGGATGATGAAACTTTTATCTTCATCTTAAGTTCATCTTTGCTTGGTTGTCCACTTTTATCCAGCTGTGAACTGCCGCTGGACCCAGGAACAGCCAGGCGGAGTTTAATTGAGCCTTTGTCCCGTTTGTCACTGTGATGGCGTCTATCTTGCCCTGATGATGAGGAGGAAGGGACTTTCATTTTCATTGGGGAGGCAGTGGTGCTGCCACCACCACCATGAGATGTTTGGTGGGGCTGCAAATGTTTTCTATGGTCTACTTGGCTCATAGTGGATGGTGCATAGGTAGAAGAGGACAACAAATCCCCCTTCGCTTCAAAGTCCATTATTCTTTCATGCTGCTCTTGCCTACGTTTCTGTCCAGAGACAGCCAGCTCTGCAGCATGTTTCTCTCTGTACTTGTCTAGAGACAGCTTCTGAGCTGGAGAAGGTTGTGGTGGAGGAGGCTGAGCTGGTGGAGGGAAAGCAGACTGAGGTGGCTGATGTTTGCTCACACTACTCCCACCAGTAGTTTTTTGTTCTTGTTTGACAGGGTTGAAATCCACTGTTTTCTCTGTCCTGTACATAGGCGGCTGCTGTAGCAAAGAGGAAGTGGAGGTTTGCAAGGAGAGTGTCGGCTCCTGGAGAGGGATGCTGAGGGGTTCCTGTTTTATACAGGCAGAAGGGTACCCTGCTTGGCTCTGGTTGCCCTGGGGCCATTCACTATGGCTGGCTGGATGGTATGTGGCAGCCATGGTGTCCAGAGACAGAGGTGCTCCTCTGGACTGGCCAGGCATGGGCACAGGGAAAGCAGCGCCTGCTTTGGAAAAACTTGGGTTGGATGAGGGAACTCCAGAAAGTGCAGCATCACCCTGGTCCTGGAGCATTGAAGGCCCAGCAAATGAATTGTCCGTCAACTGGGCATTTTCACTCTTGGGCTTTTTGGCAGCTTGTGTTGCCTAGAGGGAAGAAAGATTTGGAAGGATGTGAAGAGCATCGTTTTAGGCAACTGCTACCTTTTTCTGACGTAAAACAAGGACAATTTGTAAAATGTTTGAAGTGGCAGGATTTTTTTTGCAGCATGTAATTCTGCATAAAGTATTTGAAATTTTACAACCCCCTTTTTAAGCTCCTGTTGCATAAAAAGTTAGGACACTGTGTAAGATGTAAATAAAAACAGACTGAGTAAAACTAAATTTAACTGAAAATTATGCAAAGACAGCATATCAAAAATAAATCAAAAAGATATATATTTGGTTTTGGAGCAACATATGCCATCATCCAAATGCCAACTTTTTTGGAAAAGGCCTTACTGACTTCATCAATTTTGCACCACAACACCATGGCCCCATAGTAAAAGAGTCAGAGGACTACACTGGCCTGCCTGCAGATCTATGCTTGTTACCCACTGAAAACATTTGGTGTATTATGAAACAAAATATGACAAAGAAACTTTTGAGCAGCTGAGATCCTATATCAAAGCTATTCAATTAGCGGACCCCCTTTGACTGGCCCATCCCCAACTTACCCAACGTAAGTCGCAAAAACGCATTTAAATCATATTTGCTGTAAGAGTTGTTTTTTTATTTTTTTACTTTTATTTTTTAAAGATTTATTTTTGGGCTTTTCCACCTTTAATGATAGTGACAGTGAAAGACAGACAGAGAAACGTTGGGAGGAGAGTGGGGGAATGACATGCAGCAAATGAGCCGCTGGCTGGAATCAAACCCGGGCCACTGCGTCGGGGACTATAGCCCCTGTATATGGGTCACCTGCCCTACCCGCTGAGCTATCAGGCACCCGAGCTGTGAGAGTTTTTAAAATTCCCACCGTTCCTCTTGTCCTTGAACGTACCGCTTTCAGTATTGTAGCAACGCCAGACCAGAATACTCTCTCCAAGTACGACAACCGCGAAAAAATGTCACTGACAGGTCAGAAATGTAAAATTGACAATGAAAATCACCGTTTTAACCCTGCCTGGACTGAAAAATACTTGTTTATATTAGCCCAAAGACTGAACTCTAAGCCACTGTGCTTGATTTGCATTGAAAGGCTGTCAGTATTAAAAGAACATAACATTCGGAGGCACCATGTTGAGAAACACAGAGCTTTTGGGACAGCATGTCCTGAAGGGACAGAGGAGAGGGCGACTAAGGTGCAGAGCCTGCTAGCATCTTATAAAAGAAGTTGTTCCACATTAGTGAAAACATTTACAGCACAAGAGAGGGCCACGGCTGTTTCACTGTGAGTGTCATGGAATTTCGCCAAAAAAAAAAAAACGACCCTTCACTGATTCTGAAACTGTTAGAGACTGCATAATTGTAATATTAGATGAGGTAATCCACGACGATAAAGTCAAAGCCAGTGTGACATCTGCAGTCAAAAGCGTGCCCCTATCAGATACCTCAAACATGCGCAGAGTCGAAATATTAGCGACAGATATGTTTGAGGCTCTGCTGAGCGACCTGAAAAAAGTTGAAGTTATGTCAATCGTAGTGGACGAGTCAACAGATCGGTTTGACACTGCACAGCTGTGTGTGTATGTGCGCTTCTATGATGCTGGACACCGGTGTTTTCGCGAGGAACTGCTCTGCCTTCTACCCCTCAAAGGTCACAGTACCGGTGAGGTGCTCTTTGATAAAATCTCGTCTTTCTTTCAAGACAACGGGTTGGATATGACTCGGGTCTGCATGCTTGTGACTGATGGTGCTCCATCTCTGACTGGGCAGTGGACAGCTGTTGCTCCGAGGATGACAGCATTGCACTGTATTGTGCACCAGGCCGTGCTGTGTGTAAAACTAAATGGACACTTCAAAAGTGTAATGGACAATGTTATGGCGACTGTAAACTTCATACGCGCAACCTCAAGTCTCCAGCATTGCTTGTTTCGCCAGCTGCTGTCGGACATTTCCGCACAACATCACGACTCACTTCTCCACAACGACATTACACGGCTATCCAAAGGGAATTCGTTGGAGCGCTTCTGCTCAAGGAGACTACAGTTTTCCTTCATGACAGCAAGCAAAAAAAGCAAAAGCACACCTAAACCGCATAATGGACACAAACTTTATGGCAGACGTGTGTTTCCTATCTGATTTGTTCACACATTTAAATCGGCTAAACCTCGGACTACAGGGCAGAGAGAAAACCATCATTGATCTGGTGGAACATACGCGCGCATTTCAAGCCAAACTAGAACTATTTGCTGCAGACTTGCGCTCAGGAAGAATGTTGCATTTTCCTACGCTACACAAATGCATCACACCTACGGCACCTGTCACAGCGGCGATGACGGATTCAGTTGCGAAACTATAAGACAACTTTGCCAGCCGGCTGGATGGCCTATCACTCCCTACAGAGGTGAAGCGTTTTACCAAAGACCCATTTTCTGCTCTTGCTACAGACGATAATCTGTCCGCCTGCGCAAAGGCAGTGGTCCCTTCTATTGACGAGGGGCTGGTCATTCTTGAACTTGTGGACATGCAGTCATCCCTATTGCTGCCCGAAGAGCTGCGCACAAACGGAGCAATCAAGTTTTGGAGTGGCATAAATGTTCACCAGTTCCCAAACCTGTTACTGTGCTTAGCATGTTTGGCTCCACGTATGTGTGTGAATCAAGTTTTTCTCACATGAACGCAATCAGGTCAAACCTGCGATGCTTCATGATTGATTCCACCCTGCACCATTGCCTTCGTATTGCACTGACTTCGTATGAGCCAAACGTTACTGCTATTGTTCAAAACAAAACATGTCACTTCTCACACTGACGTTAAATCAGCATTACTTTGAATATGCAGAAGAAGCTTTCATTTTACAGTTATTAAATGTTCACTTGGTGCAATTTCTTTTGTTGAAATATTTAATGCACTTCCTCAGTTGGCCATTCTAGTTCAACAAACGCACTTTTGCAAATGCATCTAAAATGTTATAAAAGACTTTACTGTTGCAAAAAGTTGTGCCACATTATTTTTTACTAAACATATGTGTGGTGAACAGATTTCTTGTTAAAAAATATTCTGGTCAAGGTTTGGACCAACTGTTAAAATTTGCAATGCACTTGAATTATTTTGCTCGTCAACAAATTCTGCAGTATAAAGCCTTTATTGTGAATTCCTTTATTTATTTTTATGATTTAGTTCAGGTGGTAACATATTTAGAGTTAAGTCTCGAGAAATAATATAAGTAGGGGGTCTTCGGCCCAGTAGCATCTGAAAATTTTCAAATCTGGCCCAGAAGAAACAATAATTGAATAGGCCTGCCCTATATCAACCATAAGTGGGAAAACATTTAACTTTCAAAAATATAGCATTCGGTCTTCTCAGTTCCCAAACACAGAGTGTTAAAGAAGACATAAAGGAAAAAAATGTGGTACACATGCCCCATTATAACTCTTCTGAAAATGTGTTGCTGGCAAATTGAACACACTTATTTTTTCAAAATTATTTTCAACATTTGATATGATTACTGTGCGTTTATCAATTTAACACAGAAATTAAATAATTTGCATATCATTGCATTCTGTTTTTAAATCACATTTTACAAGGTGTCAATGTCTTTAAAAACGGGTTCACAACACCTGCTGTCATGGCAAACACAACCCTGGGAACACTGGTCTGGAGCTTTCAGGGCTTGGCCACATAAAAATATGAATCTCCCACAATGAGTGTTTAGGCTGCCAGTGCTGCTGACACTGATCCACCCACCGCCTGTCACTCACCCAGCTGGCTCACTGTGTTTTAACTCTGTTTAGCAGTGGTACTCCATTGACATTTCATTTGTAGACATCAAACATGCAAACTGTAACCGGAAAACAAATCTTCAGTGGGAAAGGGGGAAACCCACAATCGGCTTTATGACTAGGCAAGCCCCACTCACCCAGTGTGAAAGCTACCCACAGTGACCAATAAGGAGCCTGAGTTCTGAGATATCTACAACTAACACTGTCAAAGGGATAAATCCTTAATTAGGGACTAGGGTGTAAATTTAAACTGCTTTGCAGCTTTCTGGTTAAAAAACAAAAACAAAAACACTTTGTACATCATGAGCTAATCAATAAAAATGAAAGTTTTAGATTTATCATGTCCTTCCAATGCCTGACAAACAGTGCAGCAAAGTATCCTACCCTCCAGTTGCGTATCCTCTTTAACCGGCTGGGCGTCTTCTCCAGAATTTGCAGAAACTCATGAGTCAGCTCTGCAGAAACAAGATATAAATGTTTGAGAATTATGTGGCTAAAGTCATACAATGCAACTGCCTCAAATATCATTCATACATTTGTAACGTGAATTCAATGACGTTATTCTTGGTAAAAATGCTTACAAAAAATTATACACAACTATAGAGCATTTTATTAAAAAGAGTGGTGACACGTTGACATAAATGCAACAGACTGTGAGAGCTAATTGCATTTGAATATTTTCTACTGTACACTTTGAAAGGAAAATGCCATTTTAATTTTTGTAGAAAACTGCGTTGTACTTTTAATTGTGAATTGAATATTGTTTGCATAAATGGAAAATCTGGTTTAAATATTACCCACTATACAGTGGTACAAAACTTTGAAAATGAAATACCCAACAGCTTTCCAATTCATTACAATCACATACTGTATTACAACACATTAAAGTAAAAAAGAAAAAAACTTCCATCTCACCATCAAGCAGCTCAAGAGTGACTGAGCTGTCCACGTACTCCCACCAGTGTTTCCCATCAGTAGATACTGGGATCTCCCAGTTGGACCATTTACACGCCAGGTGGATGCATACACAGGCAATCACTGTGGGCTTGTACTGGAGGCAGAAGGTAGTGAGGTGTAGACTACATAGTGAGTGAGTGAAGGTATGCAAAGAGTATTATATGTGAGGGTGAATGTATGTGAGTGAGGTGAAGTTGATTCAGGCCAGGTGTGGTCAGGATTGGTCCCACATGTGGAGAAAAGAAAAAAAAAACACAAGAGGGAGCAGACAGTTTTAACTTACTGATGGAATAAGTTGTAAGAATTTAGCATAACTGTTCAAAGATAAGCTGTTTGAACATGTTGATACAGTAGCGCTGATTTAATAATGTAATATTTATTTCAAACAGTTCCCTCTATAATCAAATAAACATGATACCTTAGATGCAGGTGCAATGAGAACATAATTCCTGGTGCTTGCAATAAGCCATTTTTTGTTAAGTGACAATTTTAGCAATCACAAAACGTGACTGCTAGGGCATAAAAACAAAGTGAGGGAAGTGAGGCACGGGACCATGTGTAATAAGTGTAGTCTGTCCATTGTGAAACATACTGACCATGAGGCCACCCATGTGACAATTACATCATTGCCCAGTTATCTGACAAGGGGCTACTCCTACAACCCTATCTGCATGGGCCTCTCTTCCTTTGGACTGCATTCAAATGGATAAACCTATGGGATTGTCCAAATCAAGGTATACAACTTAGTAGTGGCACAGCCAGTGTTTGGGTAAATACTGAGGTATACTGCAAAAATGTGAATTAAGTACAATAGAATGCTAAACAACTCAAGGGTAAATCTTAATTGAATGTGTGACACTGTTCTGCAGCTGTGGAAGAGTTCAAATATACAGTGTACTTCACAGATAAACAAAAACATATGCTTAATCAATTAAAAACAAATAAAAACTGGAAACTGGCTACCATTCGCCAAGTATTGATGGCAAAGTTTCATACACAAACTTTTCAAAATAACCATCAAAAAGTTAATCTTTGGCGAACCAGACATTTAAAAATACACCACATCTCAGCATGCAAATGTCTTGAAACTAATTTTCATAACATTGCGTCATCACATCCGATAAGGGCTAGAAGTCAACCTTGTACAACGAGCCAAGTACAATGTCTGGACTCTGATAAGTCTGACAGAAAATAATCAGTCACGGCTGAATTAGCTGACATTTCAAAATCATCTTAAATGGATTTATAATGTAATTAAATTACAAAAGTTGCAGTTGTGATCTGTGACCAAGTTAAAATAGATGTGTAAAAGTGCTGAAGTCACATGTCACAGCTTTCAATCTTTCCAAGTGCCAAAACATATTACATCATTCACAGTAAGCATCCAGACATTGTTGAATAATTGAAAGTTGTTGAAATAAATTACATTATTGTCACCTGCTTCCCACTAACACCAACTTTAAACTGACCCTTTAAGGACCCAGTTTTTCTAATAAAAGACTCGTCAAGAGGGACATTTCGCTCCCTTAAAGAACAAATCATAAGCAACAAATGCATTTTGCTCAGTATGCAAGATCTAAATGGCTCAGATGTGCAGCTGATATTTTGGGTTTTTCCACAGAAAAGGTTGGTCATGCCAAGCAATGCTGCACCAAATAGCAATGTAAAGTTGTTTCCTTGAAACACTATTGAAGCCTTACTAGCCTGATAAACACACTGCATTCGAATAACTTCTTCACAATTACTGGCAGTTTACCAGTGGTAAGCTTTTAACAACAGCAAGAAAGGTGTAGATTGCATTAGCAACAACTGAACACAGCTCCAAATGGTTAACTGTTAAGTATGGCTGATATCTGAAAATAGAAACAACACTGGAGTGAAAGTAAACTTCAGACCAGACAGAAAAGGTAAAGCTGCACAAGTACTGAGGACTGAGCAAAGAGAGCTTTGTTCTCACCAGCAGCACTAGCTGGCACAATATTTTTTGAATGATATTAACGTTGTTTTAATTACTTGAAAGCTCCATCCCAAATTTTTCTCAAATGAAGAGTTGTTGAAATTGTTATTGAAATTAGCTACTACTTGGTTTAGCACAGCATGGTTAAAATGGACCAACCCAGGCTAATGGTAAAACCTTGATATTCTGAAGGTCCTTAATGGGTCACAACTATGTTTTCATTGAGCTTATACAAACTAAATGTATGAACAGTGTTGCAGCGCTACAAAAAGAAAAATGTGCATTTAAAGACAAGAAAGTATTACAAAAGCTGAAAAGTATTTGAAGAGAGAATGAATGTGAACAAATGAATATGAAAAAGAACATTTTAAAAATTAATCTGCGGTACTTACCGGAAGAACCTCTACGAGAAATGTTTACATCTGTGAAATCTTTAGCTGCTATTCAGGCTACCAAAGTGTCTTTCTTTTAGAATTATGCACTTTTCGCAACCGAACAAACATGTGGGTTTCAAGCGCACCACTACACTTCACATTTTGCATTCAACCCATCTGTGCCAACACGTGGTCCCTTGTACAATACACCGCACTGCGACTGGGGCCGGTAACGCTACAAGCCGCCATGTCCCACTACCTCTCAAGGAGGGAGGGGAGCAGAGGGGAGGAGGCAAGCGTCCCAACAACCACCAGTGCAAGTAGGGCCCGTTGGACACTGAAAGGGTACCCTGCATTACAGGAAGCTATGGTGTGCAGTCAAAGTGCAACAAAGGAGGGGCAGGATAACAACCTGTTGGTAGCCATGAAATAGGAAGTCTGTGCCAGATCCTTGCTTGCTGTAAAAGAGAGAGAGAAAAGAAAGAGAAGGACAGGGAAAGGGAAAAGTTATTATAATTTCAGGAAACCAAAACCACTTTATTATCACTAGGACAGGAACACAACATTTATCATTTTCAAACTGACATTCAATGTACTGATTAAGCCAAGACCAAGACTGGACCAAAAAAAAAACTGATGCAAACTGGTGCAACATTTTGGAAGCTTTCAGCAAGTTTAATTGGGCCTGCGAGCAAACTATCAGGTAATTCAATACGATTGATGTATAACATTATTAAATAATTAGCATTTTGTTTTCCCATTTTACAATCAATAAGGTTTGCAATTATTAATTCCATGTAAACCGAAAGATAAAGACATTGAGGGTTTGTCCAGCAACAACACAAAGTCTGCCGCACTACACGTGCATTTGATAATTTGTGATTTTGTACACTTTTGCCACATTGTGATCTATATGACAGCTGCACAATATAGCGGTAACCAATACATCATAGGCCAATTAGAAGCTGAAATAAAATATTAGTCGTGTTCCAATAATAGAATTTAACATAATAACTATGTCCAATAATGCAAAGTATTATGCAAACTATTGACATCATTAAAAACAGAGTTCCGAGTGCTGATTTTTGCCTCACTCTCCTCTTACCTGCTCTGCAAAACGGCTACAGACAATACAACTAACAACAACTAAAAAATAAATAAAAAAAACGAAAATCACAATCTATAGTCAAAGTGCATCATTGTTTACAGAGTTGTGTGACCTCATAGGACTACTGTTAAGATGTCACCCCGAACCAGCACAATTTTTTTGATGGGGGTCAGTTTTGGACAAAAAAATAAATAAATAAAATAAAAATTAAAAATCAGTCTTGGACTTGGCCCAATAAGTGGTGGCATACATTGTCATTTAAGTAAAGTCATACAAAAAGCTCAAAAGGTCATCAAAAGAGCAAGGTATGTGGTCATGTAACCATTAAATCAGCAAGGTTTTCACCCCCCTCCCCACCCATATCTGAGGTGGGACAAACAAGAGCAGAGGGCACAAAGAGCAAAGAAGGAAGCCTCTACCTCGCACTAGCTGGGAACATTTCACCACATCAGTGTGTGGGTGATCAATAGTAATTTCAAAGCCTGGAACAAAATACATGACAGGTGAGTTCAACACACACACAGTTGGGAGGTGACATGTCATTTTTATGATTGAACAGGCAATTGAGGAACCCCATTTCAAGCCATCAATTCAGATTTTAGTACACATCTATATGCACAATGTGAACAGTGAAAAGTTATGGTCAATTCAGTTATGTTACAAATTAAGCGCAACTGGCAGATTTCTTAGTATCAAATGTAATCAGTAAGTCAGCCGAATTTGTTCTGGTCAGAAAATAAAATGCGCAACTGTGAAGTAGAGGTAAGACTTGCAACAGCTTTTTTAATACCCTGTTTCATAGATATTGTCAGCAATTGGAGAATGACATGTCACCTTTACATGAATTATTGAAAATATATAATTGACAAGAAAGCCATAGAGTAGATGTTAAAACATTTCAGTCAACAGGCTGTGATAACAAAAAAAAACAAAAAAAAAATCAACAGTGATTAATAGCTCTACTCCCTTACTTATAATTTACCAATGAAAATGAATATGATAAACAAAGCGCTCTCCAGTCACCCACTCCAGTCACCACTACTTACCTAGGGTCTGCAGCACTATGGATTCAAGTATCACCAGCTCTTGAGCTTGCTGGAGGTATGCCTGAAGTTTGATAGACAGTCATTACAACACAATTGTAATGAGTCTATTAATCTATCCCCCTAACAACTGATTTCAAATGGCCAAAATGCCAAACAGAGAGGCTCATTTCAATATCAATGCAAGCCTTGTTAGGTGTAGTTGTTTGGAACACACCAACTGCAGGCCAGGGAAGGAAAGATAAGGCCCAATGTGCAGGGCAAGGGAATGTGCCAGCCATTTATGCATAAGGAAAACATGACCACTGAGACAACAGGTAAGACAGCCTTACAGAATACAGAGGTACCCGAACTTACATTACTTTTTGTGTCGAGAGGCGATTCTTGTGGATTTAGGCAAGCATGTGCAACTTTGATCACATGTTCGAGTTTCCGAGGTTGTTCTTCCACTTTTGCAGCCAAAAATAATGTGGTTGGAGATATTATCTGTGCAAAAATACCAAAATATGAACAGAAAACACTCAAACTACCTAAAGGTTACCCAACATGAGACAACAGGTTGCAGATCAATAACATAATTATATTTCTTAATACTTACATTCCTATGGAATTTGGTGAAAGAGTGGTGCATATAAAATCTATGCATGTAAACAATTGCGGTATTTATTGTTAGTTGAGAGCTGGATGGTCAGTCAAGGCAAAGTTTGAATTACAACAAGATACATACATAACACTTCCAAGTGCAGAATGAAAAACCTATACCCTTTTCTGACATGGATGTACAACACCACTGGCTTTATCAGTCTGTTAAAATGACAGCATTCTGACATTCAGACAACATTCAGGTCACTTTTCCGTCAAGGTTTCTCACAGCTACATTCACACATACCCACCACAGTGACGGGGAGAACCATGGTATACTCATCATGTGAGTTTGGGCACTACATCAAGAAATGTAAATAACACTGCCACAATAAATCACTGAATCTAAACTAATAGCAGTTTTGTCCAAATAACTAACAGTCTGGTATATTTAAAATTTCTCTAATCAGAAAAAAAAAAAAAGGCATCTGCTGTGATGGGGCTAAGGACCGAGGACAGTAGCGTCCAAAAAAGGAAATACCTGCAGCTTATAAATGGCACACAACCTGTCTAAAGCAAAGTAATACACACAGTGTGTCTTACTGTTAGATCTTCACCCAGCCTGTTTTAATGTCAGGGATCATTCATGATTTTAAGGATTTACTAAATTCACTGGCACTGTTGTTCCACGTGCACAAATGTGCACAACTCTCTTGCTCTGGAAACCCTCGTGTGGATGCTGCTGCTGTCTGAGGGTGCAGGAAATTAATAACCTTAGTAAAAAAAAAAGGTAGAAGCAACAAACTAAACTTTTGCTCCTGTTAACGAAAACATCCAGACTACATTTATATTTAATGAGTATGATTAATCTAAACAGCTCTTTTTTCTTTCTTTCTTTCTTTTTTTTACTGCAGTAAAGTGGTGTTACTATAGATACCGAAATTATATTAAATCAAACTTGTAGCGCAAAGTGAATGATAAAGGTGCGCTGTGATTTTAGCACACAGTTGTGTAAATAGTCTTTCCTACATCACTTAACACGACTCTTTGGTTGTGCCTATCAGTTAATGTGACTGTGACCGGGTTGGTATTCAAACGTCAAGCAGACAGGTTGAGTTTCCCTCAGATTGGCGGAAAACAGTGAAGACTGAAAGGGGCTTGAGTTATATGCTATTAAATCAAGCCAAGGCACGCTTTATTCTGCAGCTGCAGCACTGAACTACAGTTTGAAAATTATTTAAGACTGAGAACGTAAAAGTTTACAATTGAGCCTATGTAGCACGATGCGTGACTTACACTAGCGTCATATAAATCAAATGTATTCATTCCAGTGTTTTGTAAGAAATTGTCAAATACCAATTGCACATATACGCCCACTTAATTTAATGAAGGACTATTAAGCTCTATCAGGCGTGTGGATAATTTTAGTTAAGTGGACAAAAGTCTACCAACAGCTGCACACTCGCCTAATGGCCTTTCAGACGCCAACCATCAGCTAGTAAGCTAGCAAGCTAGCTAGCATGCACACTACCACATAACCCAATGTAAAACAATGACACCGAGTAACCATATAAAGATTAATATAGTATAACAGAAAAAAATGATCACAACAATAACACACAAAAAGTGAACAGTCTCCTGTTTCGCTCCCAAATCTCGGCCGTCAGTTCAAATTTAGCTAACGGGCCCGCAAAAACGGTGAGGTACCGCCATGTCTGCCTCCAGTCTGGTCGAGCATAAGTTTGTTTACAAAGGATACACGTTGAGCCTCTGACCCATATCTTGGATCAGATTCGCCGCTTGTTGTCGGTAGGAGAGCTCCCGGTCTGGTTCTACTCCACATCGGCGGGACGGCGTGTTTTCGAGTTGCTCCCGGGTGAAAAACCATTTCAACGAAGATCCCCGGCACGCCGCCATTACTTTGTAATGTTCACTGAGGCATCGAGAGACCGGATCTGACGTCAGTGTCGCGCAGGAAAACACGACTTAACAATAGGTGTTGTCTGAAATCTACTTATATTTATTTGCAATTTAAAAACGCATTTGTAGAATTAAAAATACACATCCCATAAACCAAAAATGCTTAGCCACATCGGAATCCAGAAAATCTTAGCTTTTTACCCAGCCAAAGAAAACCTTTAGGGAGCTTTCAGACAACGTCCCTTAAATGTTTCCTGAGGGTTAGTTTTTGTAGAATTGCACAACAAAGTTGTGGTTTGTGGTAAATACAGCCGAGAAACTTGCAACCTATTGTAAACCTTCATGCGACGTTCCCCCAAGGTTCCCTAGTTATTTTTTGTAGAAATTCATACCCCAGAAAACAGGAGCCTCCAGGGAATGTTCTTGAAGGTTCCTCTTTGCTGGGCATTCACTTTAAATCAAGATATTTTAATTTCTTGATTTAACGGTACGGTAATGTCCCAGTTGAGTCAGTCTTGCACTGCTTAGGTGCAATTTGCAACGTTTCATCTGACTTTTTGTTTGATTGCTTGTTTTTTGTTTGCTTGTTTGTTTTGGGGTTTTTTGTTGTTGTTGTTTGTTTGTTTGTTTTTGACCAAGGTGAGAGAATGTTGAATGAGCTGAGTTCATGTTAGCCAGACAAAAAAACCCCAAAAAAACTCCTTTGAATCAGTCAGTCACATACAGTAGCTTTCTGAGCTGCTAAACTGTTAAAGGATATCCATATCTCAAACTTGTTAAAGCCCCCCTTTAGTGAAAGTCAAGTTTTGCACCTTGTTTACATGTTCATGTGCTGGAAGACATGGCATGAGTGAAATAACCAGTTGACACATGACTAAGATATGAACAAGTTTAATATGTAACATAATTAAAGAAATAACCCTGTCATCTTGCAGGGTGGAACTATCTGCATCATGTTTTTTCACTTTAGAATCAGTTTTCAGTTTAAGGATATATGGCTGATTTACTGCAATATTACAACTTGCCATTGTAAGCATAGCATAGTTTTACATTGTTTGAACAGTGATGAAGGTGTGCTGATGGGTTTAAACTGCAGTGATTGGCAGAGGAGGAAGTGTTGGGGATTTCATACTTGATACTTTCATACTCCCTAAAGAAAACAACGGTCACACAAGCAACTTGAATAAGGGGAGGGATTACTTTCATGGGGGAAAAAAGCTTTTCTTACACACATATGAGTTTTTGAGAAGACATCAATGAAGGTAGAGGAGCTTTAACAATCAGTGTGTCACATTGTCAAGAAAAACCTCTGGACATTGTGTTTATGTGTGCATATGTTTTTGCATGGAGGAAAGGATAGCAAGTATCCCTAAAAACATTGACCAGCAGGAGTTTTCTGCTACTTTTTGCGGTCAATGACTATTGCTATCTTCTCATCAAGTTTAAAAAAAAAAAAAAGAATAGTGATAACTCTGTTGTTCCATAAGATGTGCATGAGTAAATATTGTGAATATACATACATGTACTGTAAAAAACTGAAAATACTGCATTTCCACAAGTGACTTCCAACCATGGCAGCCTCGGGACATTATTGTATGCTAACATTTTCTTTTATAGCTCAGGTGCTATGGTTAGCACTGCTGCCTTACAGCCCCAGTTGGTCACTTTAGGGGTTGTCTCCAGCTGCTCCACCTTCTCCACACAGTCCAGAGATGCGTGCATGGCAGTTTAATTGCCAATAATAAGTTGGCTGTGAGTGTCACCCGATATGACAGGCTTCAGGCCTCTGTGACCCTCTTCAGGATAAAGCAGGTATAACTCATGGATGGATAATCAGCTTACAGAATGTCTTGAGGCCAGTGACTGCTATGTGACTTTTCACAGAGATGGAAAAAAAACATTATATTTTCAAAATCGTGATCACAATATAAAATCAAAGCTAAAATAATTTAGAGTGATCACAAACTGTTCTAGGGCTACAAGGTGGCGCAGTTGGTAGCACTGTTGCCTCGCAGCAAGAAGGTCGCCGGTTTGCATCCTGGTGGGGGCACCGGAATCTTTCTGCATGGAGTTTGCATGTTCTCCCCGTGCAGCGTGGGTTCTCTCTAGGTTCTCCGGCTTCCTCCCACAAGTCCAAAAACATGTTGCGGTTAATTGGTGATTCTAAATTGTCTATTGGTGTGAATGTGAGTGTACTTGGTTGTCTGTCTCTAAGTGTGGCCCTGTGATAGACTGGTGACCTGTCCAGGTTGTCCCTTGCCTTCACCCAAAGTCCATCCATTATCTATACACCGCTTAACCCTCACTAGGGTCGCAGGGGGGCTGGAGCCTATCCCAGCCGACTTATGGCGAAGGCAGGGGACACCCTGGACAGGTCGTCAGTCTATCGCAGGGCTACACTTAGAGACAGACAACCAAGCACACTCACATTCACACCTATGGACAATTTAGAATCACCAATTAACCTCAACATGTTTTTGGACTGTGTGGGAGGAAGCCGGAGAACCCGGAGAGAATCCACGCTGCACAGGGAGAACATTCAATTCCAGTTCACAAAATCATGAGTGAAATAGTTATTTTTAGCACACTAAACAACAATAAAATTGCTTGTATCTACTGTACAGTACAATCAAAATGCTTTTTAAATCATCCAATAAAAATATTTAAATCAAGCCTTAGCACTTGATCACTGGCAACTGAAGCTGTTGCATCTCAGCATCATGTTACATAAACTGCTCTCGTTTCAGCCCCAAAAATTCCAGTGCGTTTGCAGCAAGCAATTTATCCTGCAACACAAAAGAGTACACGTTATATTAAACACTGGACTGGGTATTTAATAAGAGCTTCAAAATGAATACAGTCAGAATTCAGTCATGTACACACCAAAATTTTGGAAACTAACAGAAATAAAGCTGTTAAAATGTTTGTAACGGCTTCTAACATTCTAACAAGGTTGTTCCCCACCCTTTTTTTCCTGCATTGTGTAAATAAAGGAGAGGAAATAATTGTTACCTTTAATATGTCATCAAACTCATCCATTGACTCAATCAGTGATCCAGGCTGCAGCTCACCAAGGGGGAATGGATAATCTGTTCCCAGCATCACTTTGTCCTGGAAGACGAATTCATACATGTGAAGTAAGCAAACTAGTTTAGTGCTGAACATATTAACAGTATGTCTGTGCAAGTGCTGAAAATACAAATAACCCCCTTTATGAAGCACCAGTGTTTTCCACAAATCACGATAGCAACGTGCTACTCTTAAAGAATCCAGGCACACAGTTACTGTATCCATGGCAAGTGGTTTTCCAGAAATAACTGTCAAAGAGTTATTTTCCCCGACATGCTCTCAAAACTGCCAATTCTCCCTCAGTACCACCTGAGAACCCGCTCTGACTACCAATAACGCAGGACTTGTGCGTCGAATGAACGATGAATAAAAGCTCACTTTTCCAATAATGTCAGTAAGCAGCTTTAGGGAGGTGGGATCATGAACCAGGGAGTCGGTGTAGAAAGATCCAAGGTATTTCCGTGGACTAAATGTGTTGTCTACTGCACACAGGTCAGGGCGGACTTTGTGGCCATGTTCAATTCTGCCAATGGTAAATGGGAAAGAGCCACCTGTGGGCAGATTAATAAAGGCATTAAAGCTCAAAAGATAAGACATGGTGGCTTTTTATCATTTTTAAATTGTAAACAAAGTAAGAATTTTTTATTTTTTTGGGATGAAATGAAAAAAAAAAATGCTATAGTGTTTATATTTTTCTGCTGTGACAATCTAGCAAATGAAATTTATAGGAAAGATTCTGTGTGTTCTGTACCTCCATGAGCAAAGCAGACTTTCAGTTTTGGAAATCTCTCGAAGATGCCTCCAAATATCATTGAGCAAATAGCCATTGTTGTCTCTGAAGGCATTCCTATGACATCATAGAGATAACACTTGAATTATAAGGTCATATATGTGGACAGCAAACTAAGCAGAAGAAGTTAAGTAAAAATAATATTTGTCACCACTGGCCATAATCACAGTGAAGCAAATATGATGTGAAAGATAAAATCCTCATATAAATCAACAGTGTGGGGGGTTAACACATAAGGAAATATGGTGATTTGGTTTCATTAGCTTCATCAATCATTTTAGGAGGCAGTGTATAACATTAGTGCAGGGATTTTGCAGTTGGTTTGGTGTGTTATGCATAGATAGATAAATATGGATCCGCTATAATCACAAAGTGATCACTTTTTCATGAGAAAATTGTTTTCATTTGCTATTGACTGGACTGAACGTGATGTTAAATATCGCCTGCTCCATCTCCATCTCCCTCACCCACCAGCCAAGGCAGCCAATACTTAGCCATCCTTCCATCTGTCTGCATGTCCCACGGGTGGACAAATATGGAGCAGCCCAGCTCCTCTGCAGCCTGCAGGAATGATAAGCACTGCAAAATCAGTTTTTCTCAATGAATCAGATTTTAAATACAAATGAACATCACAAAATGTATGCACAACAGTGAATTCTTACAAAAGGATGTTATCATAAAAGCATGTACTGTCATCATGTACTGTCTTACAGCATAGAAGGGATAGAGTTCTGAGGCATTGAGGTCCCAGTTGTTGATATGTGACCCAATCTGCACCCCGGGGAAGCCTAGCTCCTTCACACAGCGCCTCATCTCCAGCACAGCCAGGTCAGGGGCCTGCATGGGCAGCGTACCGAGGCCAACAAACCTCTTGGGGTGGCTACGCACAGTCTGGGCCAAATTATCATTTAAAATTACACAGAGATCCAGTGTGTCATGTGGTTTGGCCTGTAATTCAAAAATAAGAATAATACAGGTAAATGGAGCAGTAATTACAGAGCCCGTCTGGTGACATTGATAAGAAATAAAAAATAACTCGTTCCCACGCATTAGGAAATCGTGGCCATGAGTTAATAATGCGTGGGAACGACATAGTTAAATTGTGGCCTCGTATTACTAATATGAAGAAACAAGAGAAGTTGTGGAGCAAATTTGACGGTGCGGTCATACCAGCTGTCGATTAAGGATAACGGGCGTACTTGCATGAAACATGGAGCACTTTGATTTGATTTGATTTGATTTTAACCTTGGAATGAACTATACCGATATCCTGCGATCTCTTGCAATGAAACACTGTGTGATAATTATGTTGTTCCCACGCATTAATATCTCGTGACCACCATTTACTAATGCGTGGGAATGAGTTATTTTTATTTTTTATCGATGTCACCAGACGGGCTCCGTAAGTAATAATGAAATTGTCATGGTTTTTATTTTTGTGTTCTGAGTTTGCAGACAAGTATATGAGCCACTGTAGTATTGCACAATTTGCACCCCCTTTTTAATTTTTAGAGGATAGACATCTCAGTTATTTGGGGCACAGTAAACACCTATCTTTCAGGTCAGAAGCATACAGCAATAAAACCTAATAGCCACATTGTTTTTGATGAAATGTGTCCTGATGTCGTGTGCACTTACCCAATAACTGAACATTACAGGAACAGTTGAAAGAGCCTGAACTGAGACGCCTGAAGACCAGGAACAGAAGAATTGTTTTTTAGGCATCATTGAGCTAAAACATTAATCATTATGTATGATTTGTATCTGTACACATTACCATGTTGATCCATGTCCCGTATGCGCGCATCTGCATCCCAGCAGTTTTCTTGTATCACCCGGAACAGCTTCCCATCCTTCATCATTTCTGCTTGACCCTAAAACACAACATTAACACGGTTAACAGCCCTAACTGAAATGATGACAACTGACATGTCCAGTGTCTGTTTGTGGGAGAGCCTCGGCAGAGTTTTTGTTGTTGTTCTTGATCATTTATATGATTTTCATGCAAATAAGGTTACGTGACCTTTTGATTTAACAGCATTTCAATCTACAGCCACATGATGGCAGCAAACAGTTGATTCTTATTGAAAATGATCTTATCTGTATGAACCTACACTTGAGTCACAAAGAGGCAAAGAGTCCTCTTAAATCTTGTTTTAACAATGCCATCGAGACTTTTAACCAAACATTCATCACTTGCCTCGGTTTATGTTTGTATGTATGCACACACACACACACGTGCAGCTATTCATCTGTAAGTACAGTCTGGTGATACCAAGAGCTCAACCGATGTCTGATGCTGAAACTTGCATTGGTTACACAGTCACCAAGCTGCTCTGCGTTCTGCTGTGTTTGAAGTGAATCATTCCGCTGATGCAGTGGCATCATGCTGAGTCCTGCAGCTGCTCACGTAGCCAGGAGCAGCCTGACAGGTCCACAGGGTGGAGTGCACCCAGGATGAACCTGCTGTGTGCCCAGCAAAGTATACAGTACAAGTACGTAAGTGCTCCCTGCACCCTGTCTGTACATACATGGGGAAAAAAGGAGCACAAACAGGACAGTGACTCACCTTGCAGTGATGGTGAAGCTGGACAAACCCATCATATCCATATCTCTAAAGCACATGAAAAACACATGATTAATAATTCTATAGCTTTGAAATGTCACATTCTTTAAAATCTATATTATGCACCAGGTTGCACTGCACTGTTTAATTTTGATGTAAAATCTCTATGTAAACCAGCACAGTTTGAGATTTCCTATACACCCTGCTATTGATTGTGTTATCCCATCTGTGAAGGTTCAGTCATGATCCTATGGGACTGTCCACTGGATCACTAAAAGTGAATGCCTTTTGAGGCTGTTGATGCTTTTGCATACAAATGAAGCTGGACGTGATCTATGTGAGCAACATAGCCAGTAAAGCCTCATTTCATATCCATGCAGATCAGCTGTATGTGTACTTAGCTGATGCCATTGAGGCGCTTCAGCTTTTGAAATACAAGATGGGTTTTACAGTCTTGTTTTAAATGTGAAGTGGGAATCTGTGCCTGCAAGTATCTATTTCAGTGAAACCTGCTTTAAATTAAATGTGTCCATGCCAGTTCAACCGTAGAGTTAAAATAAGGTTAACTTTGATATTTCGATTAGGCTCTGCACCCTGTTTAACAATTCCAAACACAAACATAACATAGCTTTATTGACCTGATACTTCAGAATTTTTAATCAAATTTTCACCAGAGCTTCCTATAATCATGATTTTGAACTGATAGCTTATTTTACATTTCTGCAGCAGAGAAGGACACAATCACTCTCTTCGGACCCCAGCTGTATCGTCAAATCCAATGTGATCTAATTTACACTTTTTAAAGTGTCTCTGTGGCAAGCCCTTCAAAACTGCTTAAATGTAGCTCTACACCGTCACCCTCGAAAAAGTATGCTGATCTGGGAAATCCCTGCATCTCTCTTCATCCCCACTCACTGCAGCTCAAGCAGACCAGCTCACATTTGACTCTGCTAAAAGAGTGGAAAACTACTCTACGCTACACCACGGCAAGTTTTAATATTAGATTAATCCCACCATACATGCAAGAACCAGAAACAGATTGAGAAGAAAAATATTGATATGGAAATTACTACCCTACAAGCTGACAGAATTGTTTCCTTAAGTGTGTTGCATTTGAAACCGTGGCTGTCTGAATTCATTTTCTGCGACCGTCATCAATACACTGTAATTTCAAGGTGGAAATGCTCAGTCATGGCATTCACTGCTTATTTAACTCGTGTCTTCAAGCATAAAAAATACACCATATCGGCAAGTCTACAAGGTACAAAAAAACATGACTTTCATAAGATGCAGTCTTTGTCTTTGTTTTTGTAAGACAAAAGATCCTTTCATTTTTACCGGGTCAGAATCTGTGAACTGTTTATGCTTTTATTGCTATGAAAGACTGAATTTTGATTTATCCTGAGAAATTTGATCCTCCATGAGCATTAAACCAAACACCCAAACCGGAGGAGAAGTTAGAGGCTACTGCACAACTTACATACAGTAAAACAGGCATGTACAAAAAGTTATACGTCTCTACTTGTAGACAGAAAGAGGGAGGCACAGAAATCCTACTGGCATGTGAAGACACCAACCAGGCTGCAGAACCATGTCTCTAGTCAAGAAATGAAAATCATTAGCTAAAGCCAGGCCTACACAGTGACAAAGACGTAAGAGCAGGAACAGATAAAGCAAAGCCAGCGCCTATTGATTAAAGTTTAACCACCCATAGAGAGCACAGATTTATGGAGTGAGCTGTTAAAGTCCTCGCTGACAAGCCACTGAGAAAAAGTCTATATATTTTATGTTACTGGCATTTAATGGTCTCGAATTCACGCTCTGTCTGCCACATAAGTGATACAGACAGATGTGTCTTTTAAATCCACTGAACCTCCCAAAATGAGATCTGGTCTATAGATTGTGAGGATATGCTCCGACTGAGGCTCCAGGTGTGTACAAAAACCTCTTAGATCCTGAATGAACTGGTAATGCCTACCTGCTTCAAGTTGGGCCACTCCTTTGGTAAAATATGATTGTGAATATCAACCTTCATCCTTGTGATTGCTCTCAGGAAACCGCAGTGGTCTGCTGCCCAAGATATGTTGCGATATCTGTGTGTAAATTCACTCCCCCCCGTCAGGCAGAAACCAATGACCGACAGGTGACTGACTGCTGCTGTTATTTATTACCTAATCTAGAAAGCAAGCAGAAAGTCAAATCATGAGTCTGAGGGAGTTGTTGGTGTTTAGAAAGTTGTGTGATTGCCTCAGACTACATTATTAATGCACTACTACTAACACACACAAGCTCATAAAGCAGAACGCCCTGTGCTGAGTCAGAGTTTGGTGCTTTATTCAAAGGTTTATGTTGCAAGATGTCACATTATGATTGCACCTGAATGCTTTTTTTTGCAGTTGTCTGACTAGGCTGCACAGATAAAAACCACAGACTGACCTACTACTCATTTAAATAAGTAGCAGACTGATATTCTAAATATGGATCCTTGTTATTTAATTACTTTATATCCTCAATTACGCACAGCTCTGCATTTAGGCGCCATCTGGTGGGTAATAATCACTGTATCCTCAGGTAAAATATAAAAAGTAGACATTATGTACAGCATAAGGTCATCTGTAGTCACAATGTAACATCTATGCATTATAAGCTGCTTCTCTGGTTTTCTGTGCAGGTCTAGTTTTGTGCAAAAATTAAACTTAAAGAGAAACTGTAAAATGCTTGAGTAATTCAGGGCAGATGTCACTGAGTATTACATGTAGTGGTTCTGTAAGGGAATCAGATGCTGAGTTATGAGAGGAGAAAAGGGAGGAGGGGGGAGGGGGGGACGACTTGCTGGCACCGCCTGCTAGATTCACAGCAGATCTCAGCAATTTATCGCATCATCGCATCTAACCCTAAACTGTCTGTAACTGGCTCCGCCGGACAGGGTATTTACATTGTGCCTGCAGCGCACACTTCTCACAGAGGGAGTTGCTTCGCTACTGATGCTGATAAATTCGTTATCTCCCATCTTCTTCTCTTACCGCCATCTCTTCTTTCTTTCCTCCCCACCTCCCTGCTTGCGCAACTGAGTCGACACCGGTGGCTTATTGGACGCGCTGGATGGCTGCTGCACTTAGCGAACCGGTGTGATTTTTTTTTTCTTTCCTTTTCATCATCCTCACCTTCCTCTGCCTCCGAGACTGAAAAACTAAACAACAACAACAACCGCAGCAACAATGACAGACCAGATGCCCCAAGAGTGCTACCCCGTCCCAGAGCCGACTGTTGTGGATCCCTGCCCGGCCACGGTGCGGAACGGCCAGTGCGCCCCGGATGGCTTCACCAACCACAATCACCAGCAAACCAAAACCCCCACCGAGCCCGAGTCATTCACCATGGGCCAGGAGATGAAAATCACAGACAGTGTGGAGGGAGAAGGTAACTTCATACATCATGTGCTTGAATATGTATTTTAAAAGTTATGGATGTGCGTGTTCCTTCTAGTGTGAGGTATTTTTAGTCTGCTGCCGTTTGAATAATGTATGATTGTCATACATCAGCAGGATTCACATTGGAGTAAATGAAAAGTTAGTTTCAAAGCTTTCAAATCTGCCTTTCAGACCTCCCCAAGCCATTCATTCATTCATCCACCCATTCATTCTACTACTGGTAGCTTAAACTGGAGGTTGTCTGTGTGAATCCAATTATTTTTTAAAACGTGCAACCAGGGGCACATAGACTGAGTCTGCTTTAAGGCTGGATTCTGATACTAGTCACATGCATGTCTAACAGAGCTTCAAGTGTGCATTTGCATCTGCTTAAGCACTTGTGTGTGTGTGTGTGTTGGTGTGTGGTTTTTCACTAATATAATCCCATTCATTATCTTATATTAGTGAAAAAGGTGTGAAACAGAACATACCATAGTGGATAAAAAGAGGGCCTCAGTTACACAACACATCCTAAGCCTGTCGATCAGTTTGTATAAGTTTATTCATGCACCAGATCTGATTTCAGGGGAGAATTGATCGTTGTTGTACGTAGATGTTCTTTCTTCCCTAGGCTTGCTCATGATACTAATGTGACTGAGTGTGGCTGGAGGAGTTAATAAAATATGAAATGATTTTTGTATTCAGGGATTAAATTGTGAGGAGGTGGAGTTGTTTTTCAGTATAGCTGAGACTCAAAGACTGCAGAAATAGAGAATATTTCTTGGGCTGTATATATTGTGTATTGTGGATTTGGATTGCCCAGATTATCAAAGATGCTGTTTGTGGAATGAGATGTTATAGCTGATTTCCTCAAATGTCATTTTTTGAAGTTAAAAAAAAAAAAATCTATTCACTTCCATTGTATTGGTGACATTCCAGACTTGGATGTCTCAAATTAAATCTAACTAGCTGGATACCAATGGGGAGAAGCCAGAGCATTCTCATAGTCGTATTTTGCTTGTGAACTCTCCTTCTGGTAATTTGGACAAAGCAACCTTTTAAGTCAATGGGACAGGATAAAAGTTCACCCCCTAGAGCACTACAAAGTTCCAATGGACAAAAATGCAATGCCCCAAAATATATAGGCCTATATCCAAATACACTGCAGTGGTAGGCCATTTTTCATTTCTGTTTTTTTTTTTATTGTTATTTTCATTTAACTCATGGTGTAGGAAACACTTGGATCCCAGCCAAACATAAAATAGGCATCTTCACACTTACCCAGCTAAAGTATCAACAGTCACTTAAAGTCTAAATATAATAGACTTTTCACAATAAGACCAACCTTCTGTTGCAGTCAAACTAAAAACTCCTTGTAATAATCCATTTGATACATCAGAAAAATATTGCAAGTCTCAGAAGAAAACAATAGTTAAAATTACAATTCTGAAACTAAAAATGTGGTGACAACTTTGATGGATTCATCCTGAGCATGACCACTTTGTTCCCAGTGAGTTTGGAAATGATAAATCTGTGTAGCAGCTCAGGTGTTAGATGTGCAGAATAGAGCCCAGTTGGCTCTCTAAGATCACAATGACATGTCAGAAAATTAAAATAATGACATTACGGCTGCTGTGCCACCTGTGTAAATTGCTCACAGCTCTTCTATGAGTTCATGTACAGTACTGATCATGCTGCTATGCAATATGACAGCTGTTATTAAAGTTGACAAAAGCAACATTTTATATTTGGTTGTTCAATGCCAAACAGATTTCAAGAGTTGTTTGTGAGCTCCAGTGGGCTTGGGCCCAATTGTGATGCCATAGTAATTGGTTTTGGATTATTACTAAGAGCTGGCATCAACTTATCTGCCTAATCCACCTACTCCAAACAAGATCACAATGAAAGATAATACAAGACAGATGCCATTAGCCACATTTGGTGGCTTTCATTAACTTGTTAAAGATGCTTTTATTTTGTAAATTACTTAAGGGCACATGTCACCTGGCACAGTTGTAATTTCTCAAGAGGAGTAAGCCCTTTAATATAATTGTAGACTTTCTGCTAAAGAAATTTTATACTCAAATCAAGATGTCCTGATGGCCACTTGTAATGACATCACTACGACGTCAGCAGAATTATTTTCTCGGGCTCGACAAATCGCCTCCAGGACCATAGGCATCACTGACTTTGTAGATGTTATACCATGGGTTTTAAGAGGTTAAGTGTATTATTCAGAAGTTGCACAGTCAAACAACTACATAGAATCATAATATGCAGATATTTTTCATTTCTGGTTAGGTTTAGACACAGAAACAATCCTGTGGTAAAGGGTAATGTTTTACTGACACATCCATTCAACCCAACCTCTTCCCATTCTGTTTTTGTGGCTCTATAACAATATCCATCCATCCATTTTCTATACACCGCTTAATCCTCATTAGGGTCGCGGGGGGGGCTGGAGCCTATCCCAGCCGACTTAGGGCGAAGGCAGGGGACACCCTGGAC
>NW_007577914.1:328240-329550 GCF_000690725.1 Stegastes partitus
CTTCTTGCTGCGAGGCAACAGTGCTACCAACTGCGCCACCTTGCAGCCCTCTATAACAATATTAGCTTGCTATTTTTTTGACTAATGCTTAACTTATAATTACTGCAGCTACAGGGGGTACGGCCACAATGAGCAAACAATGGATCTTAATACACTTTTTGCACAAATAACCAATGGGGTCATAAACTGATGCAGTGCCCCTTTAATTGGATCTAATCAGTTGTGTTTCTTTGCTGATGATGTCAGGTAGGGCAATGATAACAAAGGTCGTTAGGAGGACATTTTATTTTAGCAACTACAATAAATGTACAGCAAAATCAAAGGTTAAACAAACATTTAAGATCAATAGATTTCCTAGCTCCTTCCCACGCTCTCTTCGTCTCCTTTCCATTTATATAAATGTCTGAGCTGTTGGTGTTAGAAAACGTAGTCTATAAAAACCTGCCTATGTTGCTAAGGTATCACAAATTACATGGTGTAGTGATGTCAGATGGAACCAGACCAAGACAGATAGTATTGTGTTAGGAGCAGGCTTTCAGATTATTCAAAAATGTAATTAATTTATCTCTTTTATTTCACGCTCCTCCCAGGAGGATTATACTCACTCGTGTGCTTCCTTTGTACATGTGTATGGGTAATGTGTAGTCAGTCTTTTCAGTCTGATGTTCATTATTTTTGGAAAAGAAAAGTGTGAAAGAGACAAGTGTCAAGAGGGACACGCACAAACACACACCCACACAAACCTGAGTGAGTCACGGAGAGACGTATGAGGAGATGTTGAGCACATGCCTTCTGTCTGATCCCCCAGCCAGGGATCATGTGAGCAAAGCGATTTACCATGCTGTCTCACTTCCCCCCTCTGCCACACACACAGCCACTCATGCGCATGCTGCTTTAGCAAAGTTTGTCTTTTCAGTTGTTCCTCCAAGTATGAAATCTGGACACCACATCAGCTTCTTTTTAGTGTTTTTGATTAGCGTCTAATAGATGCTAAATGTCTTTGTGAAGTGAGATTTGCACGGAAACTGGCACAGGTGTTTCAGTTGTGAACATAAAGCATTCATTTGGCAGTTCATAGGGGCTGGGGTGATAATTCCTCTTACCTAAGCTTCACTTAACTGATCTGACCATTTCTGGGCTGGAAACTAATATCCATAGAAATTCACTCTGGCTCCTTGCAGCTTACTTGGCAGTTTGTTCAGGCTGTAAGATAAGTGTCTTGCAATCAGGACAAATAACAAATACAATTAAAGCTGCAAGCAGCGTTTGTCGGGTCCTCGGTCCGCGCTGCGACCGCATGCCCGTCTGAC
>NW_007577914.1:330360-406090 GCF_000690725.1 Stegastes partitus
GAATATTATATCGGGTAAAATATACCCGGCGTTAGTGATGGTGTTACTAATTTTAATGTTAGTGTGCTCAGTCAGGAATTTCACTGATTTTCTAGACATTTCTTTTTTTTCCCTCTCTCTGAGTGCTACAACTTCACTTGTAGCTAGCTAGCTAAAAGCTTAGCTTTAGTAGAAAAAAAAAATCTTCGTAGCTAATGATTGCAGATGTAAATTAACATTAGCTACATGTTAATCACTTGTTAGCATTGCAGAGAAACTAGGCCTGTGACAGGATGACAGCTGTGGATGAAATGGGGCAGAGGATGTGGCCGGCCTGAATGTTGTTTTCCTTGAAAAGTGCAAAGAGCGCCTGATTTCAACACATAAACACTAGCATTGGGTAAATTCCACCCATAAAATATGTTGCCCTCTATCACTAACGCCGGGTGAAAATCACCCGAACGCATGCCTCTTGAATAAACCATAGATGGGAGGTGGGAAACAAGCATACCATTAATGACATCAATGAGCAACCTGAAGCTAAACAAGGACCCATTCAACTCAGACAGCAGCAACACAATGAAAATCACATGACAAAAATCGTGCGGGTGAAAATCACCCGGCATTAGTCTTCTAGGGTTTAGGTGAAGGAGCCATGTTTCTGTCTCTGCTCAGCCTGTCAGTGAGTCACATGACCTGCTGCACTGAGCTGTGATGATGTCATCGTTCTTCATGCCCCTGACTGAGAGAGTGGAAGTTTTACTCACTTTCTCTCTCCCATACAGCCACAATTTTCACCAAATGTGTATAAAAACAACATATTTTTGTGGGAAATCTTGATAGGAAGCCCTCAGTGTCAGTTTTAAAGCTGTAGGGCCTTCAGTTTTTTATGTAGATGACCAAATAACACAGCATGTCTGCACATGTCCCATAGACAGCCATACAAAGTATGAGCAGAGGCTGCGACAGCTCATCAACTCGCCATTCGAAAACCGGTTGAGAAACGCCAAATCCCTTGAGAACTTTTGTACATCAAGGCCTTCTCTGTCTCCTGTGCGATTTTCAAGTTGATACGATTTACGGTGTCAGACAAGATAATTTTTTCCCAAAAGAAGTTTTCGCTCATTTTTTTACTTTGAAAGGCAAATTGTGGACTTCCTGTTGGAGATAGGTCAGGGGTGTGGTACGAGATTTGTGGGTCTCATTGAGACGAACGTTTTGGTATTGGTTTGATCTCTGTACGACATTCCTACTGGGCGCTAGGGCCGTTTTAGTGTGTTTTTCTGTAACTAGGTGGCGCTAGAGAGCATTTTTGTGCTTTTTTTTTCATTTTATCAAATTTTTCACTGATTCGGAGGTGTGTGCCAATTTTGGTGAGTTTTGGAGCGTGTTTAGGGGGTCAAATTAAGAGTAACGCGTTGGTCAGGAAAATAAGAAGAAGAAAGAAAGGGGGCAAGGACCCCTACTTGCTGCAGCAAGTAGGGGTCCTCGGACCCTAATAAATCACATAAGAATATTATTGTTGCTTGAACTACTGCACATTTTTACATACACACATTTTTTCCCCCTCTTACCTTAGCCAAAGCATACACCTAATGCTATTATTAAAAACCCTGAAACCCTGAAAAACTCAGATATGGGCAAAATGTCCTCATTTCAATGGTCAGAAACGCAAACTGGTTCTCACAAAAACAGCTGGACAAGTACACACACACTTAACATAGTCTTTCCAACAATCCAGAGGACATTATATTGACTTACATACATTTACTGTATAAACCTAAACCAAAACATGGCCTGAACCCAACCTCAAACCGAGACTACATTCTGCAATTTGTCCCCAAAAGGAATGTAGGCTCAAAATGTGACTGTGTAAACTGATTTGTGTTCCCACAAAATGAGCACAAGTACACACTCACAACAACCACACGCACACATGTAGTGTGACAGCGGACTTAATTTGCCCTGACTGAGGCCTTCAAGATGATTTTTAGCTCCCTTTATGCCCAAGTCATATGATTTTCCTGATTTTCTTTTATTTTGTATCGTCAAAGTAATCATTTACAGCTCGAAGAAGTGATTTCACATCAGCTAAATGGTGAAAGACATGGCGCAAATGGGTTTGTAAGCAAAAGGTTTGTTTTGGTGTTTTCTTCTTCACGTCTACACATTTGCATGTTTTAATGAAAACTAATATGAGTCAAAGTGAAAGTTTGATTTTATTGGTGCAACACTACCTACCACTAGTTCAAGTCCTCATCGGAGTTTTCTCAGTAAAGCTACAAGCATTTTGTATTACTTGGCAAATTTTAAACAAAATTACATACAGACACCCTTGATCTCTGCAACTTTTTCGAAAATGTATGTTTTTGCATTTTCGTATGTTTCTTATGGAACTACTTTGTTTCAGTTTGAACCAGTTTTAAAGCTAAGCCAAAGTCAGTTCAAGCTGTGCATTATTTGGAACAGTTAGCAGTGTTTACTAGTAGGAAGCTGGCGAGGGATCATTTCCAAGTAGCTGCCCAAACTCCCTCTGGATGCTCTGTCTGCAGTGTCTCCACCCACACCAGGCTAGCAGTGGGAGTTAGCAGCAATAAGCACTGCATGCAGGGTGAGCTGGTCACTCACAGCATAAAAAGGGGACTTCAAAGGAAAGAAGAAGAGGTCAAATAAATTTGACAGCCTTAGTATAATTTGATTACTGGAGTATAGAGGTAAAAAATGAATATATGCAAATAGCACTGCAATGTGCTTGTGACGAGGGCTGCCGCAGCAACATGCTTGTGTATAAAAATAAAGATACTCCAAAAACAAAAACTGAGAGGAATTTTGCAGCAGTTCTCTAGACATGGAAATACGACTCAGGGCATTTGTATAATGCACTATATTTTGTAGGAATTTTGTAAAGTGTGACAAAACTAAATTGTTACATTTTAAAGTCTCCAAGTCCATCTCACCTTCAATCTGAAGACTTTAAAATCTTACTCAGTTTTCTTTCAGTTTTAACAAAAAGTTAAAAATGGGTGTGTGGATTTCAGAAGATGACAGGCAGGCTGGGGAACAAAAAGATGCTGCTGGTTGCAGTAAGTGCAATGAATGATTTAGGAACCTAGTTATGTTAAGGACTACATGTCAGAATGTCTCAGCCATTGCTGCTTGAATTTCTCGCATTCTCTTAACTATGTTTCATTTTTGTATCCCATATTTATGCAAATCTGAAACGGTCTGATTTGTCAAATATCAAATTCTGTCTCATCTTATCTCTTTGGCACCACCGAGAATATGTTCAGTCATCTGCTCTGTTAGTGGCAGTATAAAAGGCTTTTTATTCTATTAAACCATCATTTGACTTTATTAGCTCTCTATCAGCAGTTGTTGAGTCTTTGTGAAGCACATGCATACGCACGTTTGGCACATAGATGTGTTGAAACAGAGACTGTAAGATATGTGATTGTCTTTAAGGCTGTTTTGTAGGTTCAAATCTTCTTAAGTGTATGATTTGAAACTGTTATCATATCTCAGGCTTGAATAGACCAGGCATCAATTTTGTAGATTTTTGGTTCAAGAAAGATTGGCTAATTTGAGTTTGGGTAGATGTACAATTTCAGGATCCAGGTTTCCTGCAATCAATATGTCTTCTTAACAAATTAAAAATGGATCTTTAAATGTTTTGAGAGGAGACTGCGAATGAAGGTTTCTGCAAAATTCCCAGCAGTGTGATGGCTGTGGCCACCTGGTGTGTTCAATTCAATTCAATTCAATTTTATTTGTACAGCGCATATTTACAACAACAAGTCATCTCATAGCGCTTAACAAAGGCAGAGACAGAAACACCCAACAATCCAAACCATTTGGATTCCCTATAAGCTTCAGCAGTCTGCAAGCAGTCTGCAACAGTGGGAAGGAACCGAAAACCCCCGCAGGGGAAAAAAAACCTCCGACAGAACCAGGCTCAGGGAGGGACGGCCATCTGCCTCGACCGGTTGGGTGGATGTAGGATGAATTATAAAATGTAGTTTACAGTTAAACAAGTTATTAGAAGTTAAGTTGTGTGTGTGCGGAACCCAAAAAAAGAGGAGACGGGGAATAAAGGGAGGAACAGGTTTATTTAAGGGGAATCCAGGAGGTGTGGGGCACTAAGAGGCAGGTGGGGAATCTGGGGCAGGTGTGCAGGTTGCAGTGGCAGTGCAGGAGGGGGAGTTTACGTGCCGGTGCTCGTGTGGAACCTTCCGTGCTGGTGCTCGTGAAGGGTGAGAACTTGACTCGTGTTGCCGTGAGGGTAAAGGCTGGCGTGAAGGGCGGACGGCTGGACGCTGGGGCTGGCGGAGAGGACGCTGGAGAACAAAGAGGAAAAGTCACAATTACTCCATCCATTCATTATCTATACACCGCTTAATCCTCACTAGGGTCCCAAGGGGGCTGGAGCCTATCCCAGCCGACTTAGGGCGAAGGCAGGGGACACCCTGAACAGGTCGCCAGTCTAAAAATTGCTCCTAATGGCCTGAATGTACCACTCGTGGTGTTCACAATCATCTGGCACAGGAGTCCAGGTGAGCAGTGGCTTTAACCTGTCCGCTGATTGAGGCAATGTGCCAACGAGGGAGCGTCCTCCTCCGTCCAGCCTCGCCCAACCTGAAAAATGAGACGCACAGCCAACGGAACACACAGAAAAACAGCAGGATCCAAAACACACAGTAAAACATGTCCATTACCCTCACAAGTAGTTGAATTTATTTTAAGGGGTGGTTTATATCACAGAGGGATTTTCAGATTTTTGTAAATATTTTAAATAATTTTTGACTTGAGCCCCTCACAGTGTCCCAATGCAAAGTCCCTTTTTTTTAATTTTTTTTTTTTTAAAAACTCAATCATTTGTTCCTTTTTCTCAATGAGAAAAAATATAGTAGTAGTTGTGTATACAAACATAAGCCCCGAAACACTTTACAACTCTCACACAGTAAAACTCTTGTAGTGTATAAAACAGAAACAAAACTATAAGCATTTAAATACATTTTTACATATTTAACTGTGCTCTGCATAATATACACATTTAGTCACAAACACCTTCAGATAAAAGTTATATTATAAAGGATTCAAATTTAAACATAAGATATCTTACTTATACAAATCTATATGAAGACTTATTCAGTTTGTTTTTAATTCATGCAGAAACTACCTCTAAATACAGAAATTAAAGTAACTTCCAAATAATGAGCACTGAATTGTATTCTAATTATTTGATACAGTCGGTTCAGAGGTTAAAAAACAGAGCGTTGTTTTTGCCTTCATTAGCTCCCATTATCTACTTGTTTTTGTAGCAACTATGACAGTCACTGGGACAAATTTCTGCATAGAATGACAACCAACAGCATTAAAATCTCTTTTGGATGTAAAAGTTCAGACTCATAAATAATGGATGAATCTGCAGTCAATCCTCACATTTCATGACAATGAAAGCGCTTTAGGCAGTTCAAATTCATGGCTGTTTAGTCTGTGACTTCAGGCAAAAACTTCTTCCACAACAGTTGGTTTGTAACCCAAGGGCGCAGGTTTGGTCACCTCGAAAGTTTTTTTTTTCCCTCCTTTTATTTCTTTCCAACCCTGAAACATGGTCAGTTTCATCAAGCTTTCTTGACAATAATTTACAAAAAGGACTCTTTCATGATAAAGTGGACTCAAGTTTATGCAAAGTAATGTCAATTAATTAAAAATCTAAAATTTAAATAAGTGATAGCAGTTTTCTCCCCCTTTAAAGTTATTCACCTAATTCAACACAAGTGCAGCCATGTGGTGCAAGAAGTCACACAATTAATGAAATGAAGATGCAGTGAATATATCTGAAGTAGTATAAAGACACCTGAGTCTGAAGGAAACCTACACCCTAGCATTAGGAAATGTATATGAATTGTTAGACTGATAGCTATTCTACATATCTGTGTATGGGTATTAGGTTGATTAACACAGTCTTAACTGGTTTTCCAAAAGTAATTATTCTGCTCTCGCGAGCAAGATAATGGCTCGCTGGTTCAGCAGACAGCTAGCAGGTACTCAACGAAACAATCCAAGTTGAATTGGTTTCAGTCCTTTTACTTGAAGCACTGTAAAACTAAACACACAGAAATAATACATCAGTCAAGATGTAAAAACAATGACTAACATAAAATCTACGTGACTTTATATGAAATAAAATATATAAACCCAAATGCGCTAGCTCGATGCAAACTTATATAGAAAAACACATAGACATGCTAACGATTAGCATACGCAGATTCACAGAAATAGCATGACATAATAACACAGCTAAGAATCATATTCCTAACTGTTAATAAATCAAAATGTCATACACTTACATGCAAACACTTGAACAAGCCTGACAATTATGGGGGTATTATTGTAGCAAAACTATTTGTCCATGCATATGGAGAGTTGTCTGTCTGTATCTCAATCCATTTGGCCAAAGTGAGATTTGTCAATGCGTAAAAAAAGTTGTCAATGCGAACCGGAGTCTGCAAAAGTCATCTCACAATTTGTCTGTCTGTAATCAGGTTTTCAAACGTGTAAAAAATCTGCTCATCTGCAATAAAATTTGGACATGTAATAAGAGTTGTCAATGCGTACAAAGCATAGACTGTGTAAGACAGATGGACGTAGCAACCGGCCCTGAAAAATGAAGCCAACCTGGAAGTGTCAAAAACCTGCAGGACTACTACGTCCGCTAGTTGCTGGCTCCGAAAACTTCTGGCTCCCATAGACCCCAATAGTACACGGGGAGATCACAGATCACGAAATACAGCTTTCCTACAGCTCAGGATTTTTTTTTCCCGTTAGGTTTCATGGTCAAACCCAGAGATCAGGTGGCCAATCTATAAATAATTAAGTATTGAAATTTATATAAATTGTCAAAGTTTCGGTCATATTGGGGGCGTGGCTATTTGATTGACAGTCTCCTCTGGAATGATTGACAGGTCGTGGGGAGGCAGACTGGAGTCTCATTCACCGTAAACTCAGGTCTCCTCCTCGTTTGGATTTACTTCTGATATAATTAAGTGTTAGTTTGTCGTTATTTACCTGTGGAGTAGCAGCACATTTTCCACAAAGTTTTACTGTCCGCTGGCTGGTTTTAACCAGTTTTCAGTTCACCATAATTCGGACCTTTGGCTGTTTGAACCACAGACACTGAAAGGATGCGTTCGGTAAGTAAATGTTTTTTTTTTACATTTTTTTTATTTCCAGTTTTAATGCACTTAGCCTCAGATATAATGTGTGCAGTAAACTCCAGAAGTTGGTGCAGTTTTTTTCTGTATATTGGCCAGAGAAAAGAGTTAGCGTCCACTACATTTAGATTTAATGTAACAATGCTAACTGAGCTAGCTGAGAGTCGTAGCCTGGTTAAAGTGAAACGTAGCAGCATGAAACTAACGATGTCTGTGTTGTGTTTCATGTAGTCAGGCTGAAGTGTGTTATGTTACTGTAATGTGGTACATTGAGTGAATAAAACTGTCCAGAGACTCTGGTTCACGTTAGCGCAATGTTTAGGAAACTTAAATGTGATTAAAACAGTACGTTCAGGTTCTATCAGTAGTCCTGAATATCTGCTGTCTAAAGTTAAACTGGATAAAACTGTTCATCTACACTCTGGTCTTTAATGTGCTGTTGTAGAGTCGGTTGTTTAATGACTGATGCACATGTTTTACTTCTTCTTACTGCAGTGTCGATTGGAAGAACAAACACCCAGAATAATGCCAAATTAGTGGCTGACACTACAGTTAAATAAAACATTTAAAATGTAGCACAGAGAGGCTGAAAAAAAAAATCTTCTCCCCTAAGTATGAAGCAACTGCAGGCCTTTCTTTCTTTAGGTGCTTGGAAAACAATACATGAAATAGGAAGGGTTAATTCAAGTGAACCTCTGCTGTTGATGCTAATACTGTGATGTCTCTCTTCACCTCAGGTATATCTCATGTCCACTGAAGATCTTCTGAGTGAAGTCAGCAGAAGGAAAACCTCATCTGGAGCCGTTCATCTGGTTGTAAAGGAGACTGAATGGACATCATCCTTAGTGATCCAGATTAGCTTTCACTTACAGAAGGACAGAGCAGCTGTTTCAGCAGTTTTTATTCTCTTTTCTTAGTATTCACAGGATCCATTTATTGCCTTTAACTTCATCTCTGCTGTTGTTACATAATTACAACACGGAGAACATGTTGCAGTCTTTTCTAGCAGATATGCAGCATTGAGACATCAACACATCCAGGACAAGAGCTTCATTAATACCTTTATTGCACATTAAAAAACTACATTATGTAACTATTTTGAACTGGAAAGAAGTATAAATGGATGAAATAAATGTATTGCCAAGCTTGCAGTGGAGTGTAAATACTTAACAGTCATGAGACAAGTGCTTTATGAAGAGAAGGAGCACTGTCCCCTGAGGGGCCCCTGTGCTGCTGAAGTACTGCTGTACTTTCAGTCTGACATACTTTGGTCTGTCAGTGAGGTAGTCGGAGATCCAGTCCACCAGGCACGAGTCCACTCCCATCCTTTCTAACTTTCCCCGCAGTAGCAGGGACTGGATGGTATTAAAGGCACTTGAGAAGTCCATAAAAAGAATCCTCACAGTGCCACTTCCCTTGTCCAGGTGTGAGTGGACTCGATGGAGGAGGTACAGCACAGCATCCTCCACCCCAACGTTTGCCCAGTAGGGCTGATGTTGAGAGTGAGGCACACTGAGGACAGGGGGAACCGCAGTGAGGGTGAGGGTGGGGGTGGGGGCTGGGGGGGTCATGGGCTGGTCAAACCGATTAATGAAGACATTCAGATTGTTTGCCTCTTCCACCGTCCCCCTGCTGTTCTGGCTTTTGTTTTGAAGCCTGTGATGGTATTCACACCCTGCCAGACCTCCCTCATGTTGTTGTCCCTCAGCTGCTGCTCCACCTTCCTCCTGTAGGTGTCTTTGGCCTCCTTCAGGCACAGCTTCACCTCCCTCTGTGCTGATCTGATTGCCTCCCTGTCTTTGTTCTTGAAGGCCACCTTCTTCCTGTTGAGTGCAGCTTTGACCTCCTACGTCACCCAGGGTTTGTTGTTCGGGTAACAACGAACAGTCTTAGCAGGAGAGACGACATCCACACAGAAGTTCAGGTAGTCAGTCAGGCAGTGGGTCAGCCCCTCAATGTCCTCACCATGGGGGGAGAACAGAACATCCCAAGAGGTGGTAATCCTGTGAGCCTGAGCTCAGGACACCGAATCCCTGATTTTCAGATACTTTTCAGTTTCAGATCTGTCACGGTAGAAGTGTAGCAAAAGTCATGTGCAAAAAAGACAGCCAGTGGGGAAGTCACTCGACTCGAATACGTAGACTTTTCAACTACGAATACCTCTGTGTGCATTGACAACTCTCTGTATGCATTGACAACTCTTATTACATGTCCGAAAGTTAATACAGATGAGCAGATTTTTTACACGTTTGAAAACCTGATTACAGACAGACAAATTGTGAGATGACTTTTGCAGATTCCAGTTCGCATTGACAACTTCTTTTACACACTGACAAATCTCACTTTGAATGAATGGATTGAGATACAGACAGACAACTCTCCACATGCATGGACAAATAATTTTGCTACAATAATGCCCCCATAGACAAGAAACAAAAATGACACATCCATTGCTTCATTCATGCCAGTGAGTGACTGCAGCGTGCTTGCTATGGCAGCACTACTGGGACACACTGTGTGTCTTAAGTAAGTCTTAATACAGTTGTATGAAAACTGATCCCTTGTATGGGTTTCATGAACTGGGAAATTAGCAATCGTGACCAAAAGTGTTTTTCGTACCAGGCTGCAAACATGTTTATTTCTACTCTATTGTTGGGCATTTTACCAAGGGGGTCTTTGGGGACTGACTTCCTTTTAGAGGCAGCCTCAAGTGGCCGTTCAAGGAACTGCAGCTTTTGTGACTTCTGCAGTGGCTTAAATTTTTTTAGCCGTGGAGGTTGCAATTTTATTTACAATTGCTTTTTATCTTAAAAGAAAATTAATTTAGATTATTGTGCAATTATTCTGTATTGCTTTGAGGGACTACTATGTTGTGTTGTTGATACATTACTTTGAAATGACTATTTCTGATGTATAATGGTGTACTGTGGCTGCTGTTGGAGTTCCGTTGAAGTCTGTAAGGCCAGTAAAGAAAATTAAACTTGAGAAGGTCTCCCAGTGCTATGCTTCACCCATGACCTATACTATTCTGTATAACAAGGGTTTCCAAGTACAACACAAGTTTTGTGTCCCTCTGTATAAAACCACTGTGATGCTCTTGGTGTTCTCTCGGAAGGTGATAAGGATTATCTAACAGAGAGAATGCATGCAGGGTGGCAGATGTTATGTAGTATTTAGAACAGTAATGATTCATATTAATAAGTCTACTGGGCTACTAAAAGTGAAGTCATCATAACTGGTACAATAAAAAAAAGTGTTTGTGTGCTAGTTGTTCATAGTTGTTTATATCAAGCTTGACCTTCCTTTTGATTGAAGAAATTTGAGAAAATTGCTGTACAGAATTATATAGACTGGAAAATATAGGGAACATCACTGGTTCCAGATGTTTTCCCACCGGAAATCCCCCATCTGAGAATATATGTAACAACAACAACCTTCATGCAAAAAGAGACAATTCCAGGGTAGTGTTGGATCCTTAATGGAATGGGTTTTTCTTTTTCTTTTTTGTGGTCGATTTATGTGTTGTACATTATTTTAAATGATATTATATCACAGTAATCATGAGCCACATTGGCTTGAAAGGACAAAGCACCTCCAGTTATGTGAAATAGATAATTAATTCAGAATATAATTCTTCATACAACATGCTTAATTGAAACAACCTAATTTTAAACTCAGTGCTTCCTTAAGCAGTGATTTGTGGGACTCAAAGATGAATACACAAGCTCGTGCCTTTCACCTTAAAACTTTTTCAGTGAACCAAACTGATTATTCAAGGCTGAGGAGCGTCAAATTCCTTTTAAGTGTATTAATAGCTCTTTTGTCCACTCTGGCAGTCTGGTGTGATCACACAACAAAACATTACACCACATGAATTTTACGAAACACAGACAAGAAGAAAGACGGAATTGTTTTAGTCACAGATTTGATGTGTCTCACTGCAGGTCTCCTGGAGAGCAGCATGCGCCTGAAGCCCCACGAGGCTCAGAACTACAGGAAGAAGGCACTCTGGGTCTCCTGGTCCTCCATCGTTGTCACGCTTATACTGGCTGTGGCCGCTTTCAGTAAGCATTTAAAACACACATTTAAAAGCACCCAAGATAAATGAATACAATGCCATAAAGAAACTTTGCTAGATTGTTGTGTTTTTAAGTCGACTGCGTAGTTTTTCACTTCCCTGTTGATTCAGAGGAGAGTTTGAGAGTTGCTTTTTTATATTTTGTATTTGCATTCTTTGTATTATTTGAGGTCAAAGGTGCTGCTTTTGATTTTACGTATTAATCCAAACTAATACATAAATTCAAATGCAACTGGATAAAAACACAGATATTTGTTAGACTGATACACATTATTGCCATGTTCTTTTATTGGATTTCTGGGATGTGTTTAGACGCATTGCGTGTGAGGTATATTTGAATGCTTCTTCAGTTATGAAAGTGAAGAAAATTGAAGCCCTGGACATGCAATGTGTGACTAATTTAAAATTGTTATCAAGAAATTACACACATTTTTTGAGCGTATGACGGCAAAGAGCATGTGCCTTTTACCCATTTCGACATGTTGAAGGTCAAGCGAATGAATGAATAGCGGCAATTACCTTCAGAAGCTGAAGCGTGTTATTGTTCCCTGGTGGAGTGATGCTGCAGCTTCATTGTTTTTATTCAGAAAATTTGTTTTGCAGCCGCACATATTGTAAAACACAGACGCACTATTGACAGGCTGTATTGCGTCAGCTGTGTATGTTGGAGGAGTGTTACTTTTTTAGCAATATATAACACAATTTAGTACAGTACAGTGAAACAGTAAATGAGCACTGAAAAACACAGCGTTTGTCCACAGAAAACTGAAATTCTGGAAAAATTCTGTTTTTACTTTCAGGTGACAGCTCCAATCACTTATATGCAGCAAGTCATGGTTTCTTCACATTAAACTCCACAATGTGCTGCTTTTATACTGCGCTAACTGACCAAACTCCGTAACTGTCTGATGATTAAACTTCCAGGTTTAAAAACAATTTTTTACCATTTTGGAATTCGTTATGAATCCATACTTAAATCCTAAACAATTTTATGCTTTCAAGGCTGGGTTCATTTGATGTTGCAATGGGACTGATTCCCTGAAGGTAAATATACAATATGGGACACACATGAAGATTTAAGAATTTGAGCCCTGTCTTTTAAAAAAAAAAGCTAAAACTAAATTACATTCTTAGTTTGAGAGAAAAATTATCAATCATTTATTGATGGAGTTTGTCACCCCGGTAACCAAGAAAATAGAGAAGCTTCAAGCATGTTACAAAAGGGTCAGAATTCAACCCAAAGTGTGACATTATTGTAAACCTTACCAAGTAGTTTTCTTGGAGCCAACTTTTACCAGTGTTTACTTTTACCCACATTTACCTGCATCTAAAGGAGAAGCAACACTCCTTTGAGGACAGAAATGTTCACATTTTGCACAGAAAAGATAGAATGTTTGAGTGAGGCATTAGGCAAGCCAACCGGGTTAAACTGAAACAGGCATCTCCAAACATAGGAGGGGGTCTACAGCACCACTTATCAGGTACTTATGCAGTCCAGACATCCCTTCTCAGATACCCCCATTAACACCTCGAGGCATGTGAATCTTGGCTTATGAACGAGACATGAACCATGTGATTTGAAAATAAATATCTGGGACTCGCTACCAGTCAGCTCAAACTAAAGAAGCATGTTGGATGAGTGGAGAAACGTCTTCAAGAATGAAAAAGGAGGGTCCATTTGCCTTCTACGCAGGTACTTACAATTACCTTGACCTTGATGAGTTAGAATCTACACTGAGTATTTGGTGCGTAAAACTAGCCAAAGTAAAATAAGTCAAAGAATAATAGCACCACATGGGCCATTTTCAACAGTTTAGTAAATAGGCATTCATTGTACTTTACCTGAATTTTCTTTCCTCAGATTTTGAATGCAATTATTTGGTCTTCCTTTTTGTGGTTTTCATGACAACATATACTGTGGAACATATCATGAAAAGATGTAGCAACAATTTCACCACACATTTTGTCATCTTATGATTTACAGGATGCCTGGCACATGCAGTGCAGTGCTTTTGGAGTGCAAAAGGGGATGTTGCTTTGTCATCCTGGCTAAGCATCAGTTTCAAGTCACGATGTGTCCTAATCTATTCAAAACCTTTGTTTAATCCGTAATGTGCTAGCATATAATCAGGCAGTTATCATTAGGAAAAACTCCCCCAAAGCTGCATACTTATGCAAAGGGGATTCGCAATATATTTTCCTATTTTAAACCAACACACAAATAAAGAAACAGGTTTTCAATTAGTTAAAACAGTCCAGATGTTACACTCACACTTACACAGTATGGTGAATTCTGTCAGCCACAGAGGAATAAGCATTCAAAGTCAAATGTCTGTTGAAAAGTACTTAGAGCAAGATGAGAAATGATAAGGGATGGAAACATTGTGTCCTCACAAGTTCTTCATGTATTTCACACTGAAGTGAAACTGACTTTCAGTCTGCGAATGGCATTCTTATTGTCGCTTTGTATTTTCTTGTTCAAACTGGTGCAAGGAACAATGAAAAGAGGCCACGCTGAGTAAAGAAATGCAGAATGTTTTCCTGTGCATGCGTGAACATTGCTCGACAGAGACTTAAACAGAAGAACACAATGACCCACAAAAATATGAACCACAGAAACCGAGGCAGACAGACAGAACCTGGCTACTGGGAGACTAAAAGACTAGAGCAAGAGAATGGAGGGATAAGGGCCAGGAAAGTGTAGACAAGCAAAAATCCACCAGTCATAACTGTAGTCTCGAGAGGATGAGTCAGAGGCACTGGGTTAGGGTATTAAAATATGAAGGCATCCTTCCTTCGATGCCACACATTGTAGAGTGGAGGAAAGAAAATCAGAGGGGTCTAAAAAGTATCCTAGAAGAGAGTAGCGGGACCAGAGAGATTGAGAGAGGGATGGATATGGAGGAGTGAAGCTGAAAGGTAAGATGGCACCAGGGAATGAGGCAGGACAGGGCAGGATGAGTCCTGGCAGGCAGCATCAGGGATTTAGTGGTTGTGATGGCTCAACTTTAAAGAACACCGGTGTGCCGTTTCCTCTGCTCATGCCCCAGTTTCTCTCGCTCTCTCTCTTTGAGTCTCACCGTCCTCCATCTTTTATCTTTTACATCTTGTCATCTTATTTTCCATGTTGTCTACTTTGTTTACCTCTTGTTTACGTGTTTTCTCACCATATTGTTCCCACTTCGCTCCCTATATTTTTATTCTGTTCCAATAAATGCCATGTTGGCAAAGTCAGAAGACATTTTGTGTATGCTGCGTAGCTTTTTTTTTTTGAGTTGACATGTTTTAATAAAAAAAAGGCTAAAAGTCAAAGTCTTCTTTGTCTACTCATAAATCTTTTATCCCGTTTCTGCCGACCTTTTCAGCTTTTCTTCTTTTTCCCCTTTTCTTCTTCTCTGTCTCCTTTTCCCCCTTCCCTCTAAGGAAATCTACAAAGATCCTCTGCCCTTCTGTGACCTTTAGCAGCATTTTAACATTTGGAAGGGATGAGGGTTCAAACCAATCCTCTTCTGGTCTACTTTCAATTGTAGTGACTCTTGAGTGTCTCTGTCTTGAATAGCTGTGCTGTGTTAGCTCACAACCTTTCATGAAAAGCTGTCTTTGGTGGCTGGCTATTCACTTGTGAAAGTGGTACAAGTCTTTGTGGCCTTATCAGACATATCAGGCTTAGAGCACGAGCAGAGACCACACTTCAAGAGGTAGGAGCGAGTACAGTATTGTGCAGCACAGATTGCTTTGAGCTGTCCAGCGGAGTGTGAAGGAATAATTACATGAAGCTCGTGACTGACAGTTACAGGAAACCACAGGATGACTTCACAGTTCCTCAATGCATTGGTCAGCAAGGCAACACACACAGACAAGGATCTCAAAAGTGCATTTCCAAATTGACGACATAAAATAGTTAAGATTAAAGAAAACTTTTGAAAACTTTTTGACTCTCTTCTTTGGTTATATTAAAGGTAAATCCAAAGTAATACTGCAGCAGATACTATCACACTACTTCACATTTGCTCCTGTTGTTTTTTCCAGATATATAAGTGCCTGACGATAGTTAAAAGGTAGTACTAGAAGCACTGCAACATTACATTTTAGAACTTACTATTGCATACGTGCTAGAACAGTGTTTCCTTTAGGACTTTTTTCAGCAGCGGGGGCAGGCTCTCCAGGGAGCCGTGGCGGCATAAACAAATGACATTTGACTGCAGATTTTACGTTTACAACCTATTTATTGAATGGCCAGTTAAAAATGGCTTTTTAAAGGCTGAATGTAAAAATTAAAAAAAAAACAAAGAAAAATTTCACATGATGCAAGCTGATCCCCTGAAGCCTGTTTCTCTAGTCAGTCTTCACCTCCAAATAGAAACAATAATGACATTGTTTCTCTCATTTTCCTACACCCTAATTATTCAAAACTGTTTCGAGTTTGTGTCTGATGATATATTATTAGACTATTATTTACCTGACCATCATCATTTATGAGTCGGTAAAAGGCAAATGATACCTGGCTAGTGTCATCTTAATTTAACTTGGAAAATCTATTCTGAGTTACCTTTAGCTAATATGTCTACCTTTTCTCTGGTAAGTTGCTGCCCTATTCTCCAAAACGATCCTCCTCTGACTCTACCCCTTTTCCATCAAGAAGAGCCAAGTGCTTGTACTAGGGCCAGTGCTTGCTTGGTTCAAATCAGGCACCTCCAAAGAACTGGTTGCTTTTCCATTGGCCAGGAGCCAAGTCAGAGCTACGCCATACGTCACTGCATACATAGCCGTTTACCGAACAACGCTTGTGCCACACGGAAGTCCACACAGGACTCCAGACTAACTCTCTCTCTCTCTTTTTTTTTAAAAAAAAACCTGTGCAACCAACTTTCTCATTTGTTCGCATTTCCCACCTTGTCACGGGCAAAACATATGACTGGCTGAACATTTTCTTATCGATAAACTCTGCAATTTACCGATGTTCCCTAAACGCCCCACATAGCAGGCTGCGGTAGCTGCTGTTGGTGGCCGCGTTGCTCAGACTGGTGTGCAACCAAAGATGACTTTAAAAAGAGTAAACTAGAGCGTTCTAATGTCAGATTTGTCCAAGATGAAACAGAGTCATTTTTTTCTCATGCAGTCTTTTCTATGAGCGGAATAAACAGTGTCAAGGCCGCGCTCTCGTGAGCAATTAGCGTTGTATTAACCCACAGAGAGACTGAGCAAGACAGTTATATGTAGTTTACCGTAGTAGTCGCAAGCACCCAGCCCAAGAAAGTGGAGACATGGTGTATTTGCGACAATAAAACAACAACAAAAAAAAACATTTTGAAGGAGCGGCGGCGAGGATTTAGGAATGGGGAGCCCCTAAATGAACGTAGAGGAAACACTGCAGTATTGTATTATCCAAGGTTTCCTCACATACCAGAACAAGTTAGAAGTGAAGAAGCCACACTTTAGAGCAGCTACTGTGATTAGAATAGAATAGAATAGAATAGAATAGAATAGAATAGAATAGAATAGAATAGAATAGAATAGAATAGAATAGAAAATACTTTATTTATCCCAGGCCTGGGAAGTTATTGTTGTTATCAGCACTTCACTAGTGTAATGATGATTGCAATAAATTATATAGCAGTTGTTTGGTGAAGCAGTTATATCATTGCATGAGTCCAATGCTATTTCAGCATTAAAATCCCCTCCAGGGAAGAGTAAGGTTTTAGTCGTGTTAGCACATAAATATAGTGTTTTCAGGTATGGTGGAAGACACATTATAAACAGAATAAGCAGTCAGTGCTATGGTGGAGCATTTCTGTCTTGAAACTGCAATGCATTGCCTCAATAAGTCAAGATTCAAAGATCCAGACTTATGAGGTTTCATACATAACAACCCTCCGAAATCAAGATGTTAACAATGACACTCTACATTGAAAAAGAATACCGTAGATCTGATCCTAATCTTTCACAATAAAATATCTGCAATGCAAACTTTTCAAACATTTTTAAACCTGTATTGTTTATATCCATGCTTGCAATACCTGTACTTATAGATGTGTGGACTAATGTGAAACTATTGGCAGAAATGTGTGTCTGCTTGTGCATTCTTGTGCAATTACACAAGAAGGAAACAAGGAGGTCACATATGAAAACAGTAGGGATGAGCACTATGCAAAAACAAACAAAAACAACAACAAAAACAAACACATGTAATTATCTTGACAGATATTGTGTTTGCCATATGTACCACAACCTAAATGTGAATGGTCATTTTTGCATTTCTTTTCCACTGAAAACTCTATATTTTTCCTGCTGTTTTTACAAAACAAGCCCGTTCCCTAACTTGTGGAGAATCTTATTTGCAGGTTGGAGCATCTCTGTGGCACAACAATGCTTCATTTACATTTGGTATTTGTGACACATTCGACCTTTATCAATACACTGCACTTGGCCATATTTGATATTATTTATTATTATTATTATTATTATTATTATTATATTATTATATTATTTTGAATAATTGTGCAGCACTAGTTGGGAGCATCAGCATTGTTTTCTGAATATTACCTTTGCACACTGGCATAATTTAATTGTTAAACTGCTGATTGAAACTATGATGAATTGCTATAACAGACAGCTTCAAGCTATATAGAAAAGATAACTTTTTGTGGCTTTCATGCAGGGTATAAAACACAAATGACAAAAAGATGACACCTATTTGTTGCACCTTACCTAAAATTTTGACCTCCTCATTGGAAAGCAGAAACTCAGAGAAATGAAACCAACTTAAAAGATCCTTCTTTCACATTGTATTTTCTTATTGCGTCTTTGTATTGAAACACTTAAACACTTGGTCTGTGCTGGCCTATTTAAGAACTGTATGATTCCTCTGCTGTTTGTAATTATAAATTATGACCCCAGGTGTGTAAGTGACTGGTATAGGGAGTTTTGTGTTTATGTGAAGTATTTGTATTGTGCTTGCTAAGCAACCACAGAAAAAGCTATTCCATATTCAGAGTGGAGGACAGACGGCACACCAACAGGAACGATTTTCCGGTTGCCTTACAGGACTTCTTGGAGCAGACTACAGGCCTGCACACTAATAGGTTGCCACATGATCAATCAGTGTTGTTGCCAGCAACCATTTAATGTTTGCGCATGGAGAAGATTGTGTTGGAAGGGAATGAGAGACGGATAGTAAGGGAAATAAAGCCGAGATGGAGCAGGAGATAGAAAAGGAGAAAGGGAGATAGAAAGTGAAAGAGGAAAATGGGAGAGAGTGGCAAATATTTGGAAAATGAAGAAACCAGAAGTGCAGCAGCGGCCGGCCGGAAACAGTAGGGACATAAAAGATGAAAGATGAAAGACGAAAGATTAAGATAGAAAAAAACTTACAGGGAGACAGCAGGAGAAAGAAAGAAAGAAAGAAAGAAAGAAAGAAAGAAAGAAAGAAAGAAAGAAAGAAAGAAAGAAAGAAAGAAAAATAAATTTGGCTTCAGCGTTTAGCTTCTACCTCAATCCTCTCTTTTTCTGTTTTTCTTCTGTTTCTTGTTTGCCCTCCCGTTCTTTCTGTCTCTGCAGTAAAGCTGTAATTACTCAGATTTAACCCAGATACATAAAGTAAAAGCTCAACATGGTTATAAATAAACCATTTTATGGATATCTATGTGTGCCATAACTGTAGAGCAGTCGACATGAGAAGCTGATCCACAGGGTGTATAAAAACTTAGCTCTATAATACAACTTTCATACAAATAAAGCATGTTCTACACATGGTGAGAAGGGCACAGTTAAAGCCTTGTTTGACTGGTAGCCCTCCCAGACTGCTGTCACAGATTAAACTCTCATCGTCTCATCGACACACTTCAGTGATTAAAACTCCATGTAAATTGTACACCATAGAATATTACCAGACCTAATAGAAATACTTAAGTAGTTTGTTAAACTTTCATGTGAATATATAAAAGGGAAAAATAATCTAGATTGATATTTTTCATGAGTATTTGTAGAACATAATGTCTGTGAAGATTTTCAGTCATCCAGGTCATGATTATTCTCGTAGTTTAATCGTAGCAACTGGACTTGCTTGAGTTTCTTCAAGATGTTTCACCTCTCATCCAAGAGGCTTCATCAGTTCTGACTGACTAGTTGGGAGTTCCAGATACTTATATCCTAAGGAGCCCTTAACACTTCAGTTTCGGTTTCAACTGGGGGTTTGTTGTTGCTCCCCCTCATGGATTAATGGATACTTTCATATTTTAGCATGTCAGCCCAGAGTTTTGTTTCAAAAGAACACTTGTCTTTATTTTTGTGGTCTTCCTTTTGTTATTTATGTTTTCACTCAACAAAAGTCTTGATCAGATAATAGGTTTTTAGGCCTCTGTGACTGTCATGGCTGGAGACATAGTTTCATACATCTGTCCAATTGTTGTGAAGACGATATCCCAGTAAGGCCTGGAGGGAAGCTCTTTAAATTGTGCAAAAACTTTGACTCAGAGGTGAACTTGTTGGTCAAAGGTCAAAGGTCAGGGTCATTGTGACTTCAGGTTTGTCTTATTTTTGTGAACATGAAAAGGATTGCCTGAAGGGAAGCTTCATTACATCTGGCACAAATGTTCACTTGGACTGAACTGATCAGGATTTGTGTAACCTTACTTAAAATATTTTTGGCCATAACTCAGGAATTTATATTCTAATTAAAGCCGCAAGCGGCATTTGACGGGTCCTCGCACCTTTGCGCACGTCGGGGTGTGGCGCAAACCTGCTCCAGGTGGGACTGTGATCCGGCATGTTGAGTTTGGGGGAGATCGGAGCAAGTGTGGCCTAGTTACGAGCCACTTCCTGTTTAGTGGCGAGCCGCGGCGGCGTGCGTGTTGGCCGGGGTGGAAACGCGCTCTGGCTGGCACGCGTGTAAAATTTCAGGCCGATTGGAGCACAGACACAGCACGTCTCGTAAGAATCTGCAAAATTGTCACCGTGGTTTTTCAAAATAATGGACTTCCTGTTGGGTTTAGGGCTTGGAGTTGTTGACATTTTTGTGCGTCCTGACCTGCTACACATGCCCACCGAATCTTGTAGCTGTAGGTGAAACGGCCATCGGACAACAGTCAGTTGAATGCAAAAAACACTGCGAAAATGGACAAAATGGCCATTGATCGAAATTGGACGGGCCGCCATTTCCAAACCGGGCCTCATCTGCGAAGCGTTTGAACAACTTTTAGTCACCACCTCATGTAGTTTGTGCCTGCCAAATGTTAGGTGTGTACGACGAACCCCCTAGGAGGAGTTCGATTTAGAAAATGGCCAAAAATGGCAATTTTTGAGCAAAAATGGCCCGGCATGCTTTTTTGTGCGTCAGGAGTTGTTACACATGTGTGGCGAAGGTCATAGTTGTAGGTGAAACGTAGCCACAATGGGACTCTGTTGAAATATTGTAGGGGGCGCCGTTGAGCCGTGTTGCATTTTACAGCTTGGCCCAGCCTGACTTTTTTGTTCGTCCTGACCTGCTCTACATGCCTATGAAATTGCGTAGTTCTAGGTCAAACGTGCTTCCGACAGAACTCCGGCGAAATTTTCAAGGTGGCGCTGTGGAGCCATTTTGGCAGTGACATGTCCAAGTCCATTAAAATATAAAATTTTTCGCCAGTCCTGGTGTGTGTGGCGATTTTGGTGAGTTTTCGAGCATGTTTAGGCCCTCAAAAACGCGTGTCTTTGTCGCGAAGAATAATAATAATCCGAGCAGTTCCAATAGGGTCTTCGCACCCTTTGGTGCTCGGACCCTAATAATAATAATAATAATAATAATCCGAGCAGTTCCAATAGGGTCTTCGCACCCTTTGGTGCTCGGACCCTAATTATCACAATTATTTACACAAATGTCCAGCCTTGCATCATGAAAAGGCATGGAAATAAAACAAAAGACCCTACACATTTTTTGCATTTTGCACACCATGTAGTCACAGTGAATGGCACTTTCTCTCCATTTTTTAAAAAATAACCCCAACATCTATATAACGTGTTATTTTCACACCATTAAATAATACATGAAAATTTTAAAATGTGTAGAAGTGACATGTGATATGTGCCTACAATGACATCCTATTTTTTTTTTGCAGTCAATGATACAACATTAAAAGGTCTCAGAATTAAACATATATCCAAAAGATCAAAGGTCAACTTTATTGAGACCTAGTAATGTTCAGCAAAAACTGTCCGTTGTTTAGCAACATAACTCGGGAACAGATGATGACCTGATTTCACATTTGGTTTGATACTTAGTTGGTGACACTAATCTTGGTTTTTATCTTAAAACTGTGGTGATCTTCTGGGCTGCAGGGCCGAAGGTGTGTGTGAAGCATCCACATTGTAGAATATGCGACTTCTTTGCAGCAACATCCATGTATGAAGCTCTATGTCACATCAGACTACAACTTTGTGTTCTATCAGAACCAGCTTTATTCACATTCAAGGAATCTAACTTTTTTTTTGGTATCTCTCAAGGAACTTAACTGTCTTAAATACATGCATTATATGAGTTTGACAGATGTGATTTAAAATACAGCTTTACTGGTTGACAACTGCAAGGGGTTAATTCTAGTTAATTCAAGTGCCTCTTTAAAAGCTGTGGAATTTTTGACCACTAGTAGCACCAAGAAGCAGGCTTTTCCCATGTGGGTCACTGCTTTGTTGTAAAACAATGCAGATGCCTATGGGTGACACAATATGTGGTCCAGTTTATGGTTTTACAATTTTCCATTCATCGGTTTTTCTTGTCATGATGCCAAGAAATGCAGCAATGTGCCAGCAAAACAATGAAGCAGATGCCTGTTAGTTTTTTTTCGAAAATCACCTCTGCCTATATTTAATACACTCGGTGTGATTGTTAGACCACACGAGTGGTACAATTTGGTGAATAACATTGATACAAATGGAGAATTTGTTTACAAGAAAAATGTGCAGGGCATCTTTAAATATTTGTTATTTGTAAATATTTATTTATTTCTTTGAGGTTGGGAGGAAGAACTCTGAACTTCAGTCTGATGGCATTTCGTTAATATTTGGTCACTTCTTTGCCTCAAAGACAAACTGTGTCTTTACCAGCACATTTGATCACAAGACCACATCCAGCGATGAGGCTGAATGAGCTGTACTGTTGTCCAAATAGTAAAAAAGCACATCAGTGAGCTGCACCATTGTCCTGGGTGAGAAGTTTCATTCCTTTACCCGAACACAGCCTCTGAAATTCCTTTTAATTCAATCATACGTTCTAGTGCTGTGTATTCACTGGGGCACCAATTAGTCTGCAATTGAAAATAGTCCTCCACAAATGCTCTGTTTATCTAAGTTTAAGTAAAGTTTGCAAACCCTGCAGCATCTTGTTGGTTTAGAATATGACTTTAAAAAAAATGAAACTATGTATGTGTGACCCATTTTGAAAGATCAATGTCTTTGGAAGAAACAGATGAGCTTGAGGCTATGGAAAACACTGCAAGCTTATCTAATCCTTGGTTTGGGCTTTTCCTAAGATTTATTTACACTTAAATATTGAATGGCACTAGCCTTAAAAACAAAATGTGACTTGAAGCATTTCCTACTTTCTCATTAGACTGCTGTTCACACCTTGCGTAAGGATAGACCAACAAGAATTACCATGTTTCTACCTCAGACGTGTCTGTAGCGGTGCCAAGTCCCAGGATAATCATATTGTGCTTTTTAACACTGTGATGGTGCAATGTTATCTCTTCTTAGAGTTCAGTTGTGGTCATTAAAGATGTGTACAGTGAGTCTTGCGGCTTTTACTATCTCATTTACTAGATGTGAAAGACAAACCCAGGCAGGGACAAAAACAAATGATGAATCACAGATTGCAGAGTGTACACAATAGAGATGTTTGCATTCAGTTGTATAGTATCTGTCTGGTATCTGCAGGCCATTCGTCATATCTGGGCAGATGCTGCAGAAACACAGTCGTGCCAATATATATCTCTCTCTCCTCTCCCCTCCTTCACTTGCTCCAGTTCTGCCTCTCTCTGCGCTTTACTCCCCCAGCCCCTCGTCTCCACCCACTTTCCCTCCTTTCCTCCTCTCCACCCAGGCCTCCTCCTCCTTTAGCTTCTACTCACCAATGTTCTAGTTCATTTCCTTCCTCCCTCCACCTTACACGTAAACCCAGCACCATCCTCGCCTCCACCAACTGTCTGTCTCTTGGTAGCAAACACAATCATTTATTCATTTGTTTTACCTTCATTCTCTATTGCGATCTATTTTTACTTGTAAAAACTGATGTGTCAGCAGGGATATGGGCTATATGGTGTCAGACTTAGAAATTAAAGTAATTTACTTCTTGTTGTGTCTCTGAGGTTTTTCAACCATGCCTTTAGCTTTTGGGTGCTTTTTAAAATTTGCTTTGTTTGTTCTCATCAGCGTAAATGTATTAATTTTGTTTTTATGCATTGTCTTTGCATAGCTTCTATTTTAATGCACCTGTCCAGATATGTATTGTTTTTGTGATTACCAGCTGATTCTAAAAATCAGATCAGATTTAATCTCTTGCTCCAAATGGTCATTGTGTGTCACTGGAGTTTTAGCAACAACCAGCAGCCTTATTGCGCCACTCTGCTGGTCATTCCTAAAAATGTCAGAAATGTGTGCCATTGCATGATTCTCACAACTGTCGCTTTGAGGTCAACTTTGCTGCTAAAGCACATCATGTTCGTGATCCTGGCTTTCATTCCTGAGTGAACCGATGCAGCACTTTCATGCATGAGGTACAATGTTCAATGGAATACTGCAACAAAAACACCCATGAAGATGAACACAACACACAGAAAAATCATGCCAAAACATTGAACTGCCAGCACTCTTTGGGCTCATCAGGATCATGGATATTTGTATTTGGCAAACAGTACCAAGATGTGTGTTTGTTTAGTACACCTGTGGGCATGTGAGTGAGGTGTTTGTGTAAATGTCTGTGTGAAAGTGTGTTTTTAGGTGTACATGTGAGCCTTAGAACAGAAGCAAACTAATGAATTTCTCCTTCACACATCATCTTCTTGGAAATTATTTATTTACTTCAGTGGTCTGCATCCTTCTTTTTATGACTCCTTTCATGATACTGTTTGCTCAGTCAGTACTATTCATTCAGTGTCTACTGGAGCTGCCTATTTCTCCACCATAAATACTATGTTTTACAAAGATTGGGAGAAGAGTTATGTCAAAAACAAGTTCTCTTGCACCTGCATATTGACTTGACCAGTAATGGAACCTTTCCTTGTATGTCTAATGATGGTAGGGATGAACACCAACCAGCAACAACATTAAAACATCGAATTACATTGATCATCTTGTTTCAGTGCAATCTGCTGGAAAACGTTGGGTCCTGCCATTCAAGAGGATGTTACATTGACATGCACTACCCCTCTAAACATTGCTGCAAACATTGGTGTTTGCTATCAAATGTGGGGTTTTATCGGTGACCATGTGACAGCGTGGCGGTAAGCAGTGTGAACGTGACTTATCATACCAAAAACACCAGATGCTGGAGGAGATATATTTATATCAAAACATAACTTTAACATAACTTAATTCACTTACCGAAAAAGGCAAAGAAGAAGCAAGCTTAACAAGCTCAAACACAGTTTTCAGACTCCTTCGGTTCAGCTTCAGTTGAGACTATCAGTTCATGAGACAAAGGGGCGGAGCTGAGTTACACTGGTAGAGTCTTGGCCAGGTTTAGAGTTCAGAGTGAAATGTTCAGAGTTAATGTTACAACAATAACACTAGCAGACTTGATCTAAAGACACTCAACTTTGACACTCTGTTTTGACACCAACTACTTGTCAACTGAGAGTTAAATATAAGGGGTTTGACTCTATCTAGAGTAAAACTAACTCTACTCTTGCTCAAATTTCACCAACACCCAAAATGTAACTCTTTTCAATTTGCTGTGTATGAGCACATAATGTTTTTCACATAGTGCATAAAAATGTTGTTGTTCAGCACAGGATAAGGCTTGAATCTTACTGCACAATTGGTATTTTGACTTCATGATCCGATTTTGTACTTTTTGTTTCACTGATATTTTCAGTATGTAATTTCAAGAGAGCCATTTCCAGAACTGTTGAATTTTCCATCAGTTACCACTTTTAAGCCCAGATGTAAAATGTCTTGAGTTTCTCGTCCACGTCTCTGTCAGCTGCTCAAAGAGAAACCCATTATTATGTTGAAACATGGCTATTAAAACTGAATTGCTATTATCAGATGACCTAGGACTTTGCAGTGTGTAATTTGCCATGAATATACACTTTCTAAGAATGAACTACAGGCATGCAGATCATAAACATGGAAGATCAAATCAGAGATATTGTTCTCAGTACTGATTCCTCCATATCTGCTCAGTATTTATTGACTACTCATGTCATTCCTCAGATAATGCTGATTCTTCAATGATCTCGACTCAAACAATGGCAAACAGTGTTGAATGGTGAAGCAGGTTAAGGTCACAGACTGGAATGTTAATCTTGTTAAATGTTAAACATCTCATTCTTTGCCATGTCTATGTATTGTGTGGTCAAGAGGATAATGCTGTCTTTTGCACCCCGAGATTTGACGGCATGTGCTGAGACTGTATTTGCCATTTATTGGCAATTATATGTAGAATGGTAACTGGCCTGTCTCAGAGTCACTGACTTCAGCAACATGGTACACCACTGTGTAGTATCTTACTGTTGACAGAATGGGGACAAGGGTACTTTGACTTCTCAGGGATAGAGTGGGGTTACTGAGGTGTTCGCTGCTCTGCATAGTTTCCATTCTCAGTGATGGATCATTTCATAATTTCCTACTTTCTGTGGTTTTCAAGTTGAGAGTTCATATATTACATTCAATTCAATTCAATTCAATTTTATTTGTATAGCGCATATTTACAACAACAAGTCATCTCATAGCGCTTCACAAAGGCAGAAACAGAAACACCCAACAATCCAAAACATCTGGATTCCCTATAAGCTTCAGCAGTCCGCAAGCAGTCCGCAACAGTGGGAAGGAACCGAAAACCCCCACAGGGGAAAAAAAACCTCCGACAGAACCAGGCTCAGGGAGGGGCGGCCATCTGCCTCGACCGGTTGGATGGATGTAGGATGAATTATACAATGTATACAACATTGAAGCCCTCTCCAGTGAAAATCAAGGTTTTACCTTGTTAGGATGTTCATATTGTGCTTTATACATGCTGGAAGACGTGAGTGAGATGAGCAATCAACAGCAGGGCTCAGTATTTACACTTTGAAACTGCAGTGTGCCAATCTCAAAATCAGATTTAGATTTTTGGGATTTCATGCGTAACAAACCAGTTTGGTCAACTTGTGAGGTGGGGCTTTCCATATTCGTACTATTCCTTATTGTCATTGAAAAAAATACATAGAGATGTGTTTTACGGGGTTTAACCAATGGCTACAGAAGGACTTGAAAAAGCTATGAAAAGTGGTCCAAGTGTGATTTTATGCAAATGGTTTAGTATGAAACACAATTCTCTAGCATTTATAGAGTAAGTTTGCTTTTAACGTGAACACTGTTGTTGTCTATCAAAGAATGAGGCCAAAACAGCTTAATAAGTCTCTTGGTGTGAAAGTGATGTTAGTTAAGATTTAGCTGCATTTCTTTACTGTATTTGTTTGAGCGTTTCCATGTTGGCAAACAGAAACCATTGTGGGGGTTTAGCTAGCAATGGGCCACCATGACAAACGCTTCTGTGGTGGTTAATGGTTTCCATCCAAAGTTCATGCATTCAAGATGAGCCTCTGTAGCAAACGCAATATGTCTGTGGCTAAAAAAAGCTCCATCAGCATGTAGAATAATGTCCACAGTGCTTAATTCGTTTTAACAATTACTCTATTATTGAATGCTAGCACTGCTGACTATAAGCTGAGACAATTATTTAAAATTTACATCCTATGCTGTAGATTTATATAGAACTATTAGAGTCAGTTGCACTTTTAAGTTGCAGTATGGTTCTGTAATCTAAACTATCATCGTGCAGTTCAGTGTTACCACATTATTGCAACATGGTTCCACACTGTCACGATAAACAGATCCCCTGCTATTCACACTGTCTGAAGTTCCTCTGAGCACAGCAGTGAGGTTGTCTTCAGCATTCTCAGTTTCGCACACCAGATGCTTCGGTTACATCTCCCCTCCTTCTCTTCAGCGCAAAGAGGCCGCAGGCCAAGTATGCACACATACATATGCATACACAAATATACATCCTCACATGATGGCGGATGATGTAGGTTGAAGATATGAATATATTCTTAAAGCAGCAGAAGCAAAAGTATTGCAAGTGGACAGAGTCTATTGAATACATTACAAAAATAATAACAAATAATGCATCTTGCCGTTATGTAGCTGTTGTCCTGAAATGCTCCTGCTACTGACTCCCATTTTAATTGATTTTATTTATTTAAGATATGATCCACAGTCTTCAATCGTGACTGAAGGGTCCCCTGGGTGTTTGTGTAAGCATGAATCTAAATGTATCAGATTGTGTATGTGTGGAAGTGTTTGTACTCAAGCCTTTGTTCTCCAAGTCATTTATGGAATCTTTATAAGGCTGAGGATAATGTCAGAGTTATAAATCACAGTCCTAATGCTTTGCCTCGAACTACAACACCCATTTTTCTTCCTCTCTATTAAGCTTGGTCATTTCTCTACATCCATTAGTGGATCGTAGCTAGGCCTCGTCCACCAATTGTCCCCCCCACGTATAATTATTATGTACACTGTATACGACAAGCCGTACACACATTTAAATTCTGTATGTAATGTACATTATCGCTCGAGTTTACACTTCAAAAGTATGTTCTTGAGCTAAATCTAGTTTAAAACCTCTGAATATTGTTAGATTTTTTTTTCTCAAGTTGATATGAGACCTGGGTTTTGTTACAGATACCAAAACAGGATACACACTGTATGGCATATATGTGGATCTGTGGTCACAAGTTCACAAGATATTTGATGCAGTGATGCATGAGATCTCTGAAATGCTGTAAATATGAATGTATCCATGTGTATAGGAAAATGTGTTAGGAGTGAGCTCCTAATTTACAGGAAGTGGACCCAATAAATGCGACAAGGGAGGAGGGTTGTAAAAAGAGGGTTTTTAATCGGGGAAGGAGTGAGGACACCAAGGAAGCAGGAGGGGGAAGTGCCGGTGCACGCTGGACTTCGTGAGGGGATGTGAGACGGCTTAGGGGGCTCCAGCGGTGTGCTCCAGTGCTGGGGGGGGACTCCGTGTTCCGGGGAGAGGGTGCTCATGATGACTAGGATCCAGTGGGGGGGGGGACCTGGAGGGCTGCTGCTGGTGGTTACCTCGAACAGGCTGGGCAGGAGAGACGTCAGGTTGAGGAGGCTCTGCAGGGGAAGCCGAAGCAAGAAGTCAGCTTTCAGCAAACAAACAACAAGCACGAGAACTCGAGACGAAGCGTGGCCGATGTACCGCTCATATGGGAGTCAATCCTCTGGCGCCGCATCACGGCGAGCAGCCAGCTTAAAAGCAGCACTGATTGCGATGCGGGGCAGGTGTGGTGGATAATGAGTGAGCGAGTCCTCCTCGACCGTGGCCCCGCCCAGCCTGAAAGTGCAAAGCACAGCAAAACTAAAACACACAGGAAATACAACAACCAAAATAAAAGCACAAGACTCGAATCCCAGAAAAATGAGGATTTTCTTTATGGATTAGTTTGAACTGCAGTTGTTTGGTTGCGTCTGTCTAAGTACAAAGCCTTTGAAAAACGGTGTGTGTGTGTGTGTGTGTGTGTGTGTGTGTGTGTGTGTGTGTGTGTGTCTATACATTGGTGCTGTACTGAGAGCCCTTGATGTTCAGTGGGAACCATGTGGTCATGCATGGTGTGTTACACTGCTTCAATCACCAGTGGGATCTTGTGATTAAACTAACTGAATTATGAATGCTGAAGCAGACAGGCATATGTGAGTTGCACAACATACAGCTTGCTAACAGCACAAATTAGGTCCTCTCTGATTTTATAACCAGATTTTTAAAGCAGAAATGTGAGCATTTCAGACTTCCTCTAGAATATTACCTGTGTTTTTGCTTTTTCACACGTAGAAGTTGTTTAGTGTTTCACTGTATAACACTCAAAAATTAAAACTTGAAGTGAGTAAGAACTAGCTTAATTAATAACGTACTAATTCGAATGTGTTCTTACAATGTATTCACATACATTTTGTAGCACTTCGTAATGAAGCCAGACCTATTTGTTTACATTGGGATTCAGGGTTTGCTGCTGTTGTCAAGGTAAATCTGTCCGTCTCAGCATCACTGCTCAGCCTTGTACTAATGCTGAATGGATTTCTGTTTAGAGTTCATACTACATTAACCATCTAATCCCACCTGTAGTTTGTGACAGGCAGTCAGATTTTACAACTGTGCTGCCTCTCAGTCCTGATGTGGTTAATGGGCCAAAGTGACTCTATGGAAGCCATTCCAATAACTCATGTCTCCTGCTCTATGGCCCAGCTCAGGTTTTATCTGAGTACATGATGTTGATGCAACCATGAACAGTGTGATTGTTAAAGATACTTTATTTGCTTGCATCAAGATGTGAGGCTGAAACAGATGAGCTCTTGTATTATCTTTATTGCAAACAGAAAGTCAAGCATGCAAAGATCAGAGCTCAGAGTGACAAACAAGCACTCCCTGTAGGGGAAAACCAGCTCACTAACAGGTCATTTTTAGATTTGGTAGTGTAGTGTATATGATGTTGTTTCTGGATTACTTGCAGTGACCAGTTGATTCTGACGATATGCAAAGTCGTCCTCTGTGGCTTTAAAGATGAAGCAAACCAGGATATTCTACCTCACTGCAGCAACACTACATTATTGATCCCCTTCTCAAGAGAAATTGTTTTGAAAACGCTGCAGGACAGATGCAGGCTAGGAGATACTTCATTTTCCAACCGAGTCAGACCAAGGTCCAAGACATATAAAATAAGTTTGACTCCAGTTCTGAACCTTTGCTGTCCATCATTTTTGTCTCATTGTTCTATGATAACAAGATAAAAGATGTAACATTTAAAAAACATATATGTTGGATGGAAGATAGTCCACAGAAATAATGCTGAATAGTATGTTTCACTGTGAGCAGGGGTTTGCACAGTGCTCTTTAGAAGTACCTCTCTGACACACCTCACCTTGCTGCCGATGTGTCTGGGAAATCTGAGTAGGCATTTTTGTTGTTGTTGTTGTTGTTGTTGTTTTATCAGAAGCTATGGAGTTTTTTATCTGTGTATTTGCTTGGCTGTCAAAAACTCTCCATCTGCAGCATAATTATAGGACAGCCTCTCTTGGCAGCCTCACACCATCTTGTCTCAGTCAGCACCACTTGACTATTTTTACCTCTCACTGATGAGCCAAAGATGTGAGCTGGCGCAGCGTGATAAGATAAAAGCATCAGAGGAGAATGTGTGCGTTTGAGTGACAGCCAAAGCGCGTTGGGGATATTTCTTACCGGTTGCACGGCGAGGTTGCAATGTTATACTGATCTCGTGTCAAGGTGTTGTGTTTCACAGCAAGGTTAAGCAGGCTTGTGCTGAAACAATTGCCAGTTAAACTGAGGCTATAGGGAAGTGTGCTGATATTTATAATGGTAACCACTTCAGTGCATTTGGTTGTGTCATTAGTTAATTACCAGTATTGAGAGTTTTACTGAGTGATGGCAATACATTAAAAAAGGGAACACACGTTTAACAAGTTCTAAAAAATTACTGTGTAAAATAATTTGAGTTACTTAAAATAACATCTCATCTTTCATTGAAAGTTCCACAATCTATAAATATGCAATTGTTTTTCATTTCAAAAGATCAATTGCCAAATATGTACGGTGGCTGACGGGTGCAAACGACGTGCATATACACAAACAAGCTAACATTGCATATCCACTCAAACAACAGAAGTGCGCCAGCACGAATTTTAAACCAAGACATTTCAACTGGAATTATCTTTAGTGTCTGGGACACCATTTTCTCCTATTAGACAGCACATATACTGTGATGTTTTTGTCGTTTTTTTCTTTCGATAGTCAGGCATTAACCAGTTTTCCTGTTATGGCCCGTCCACACTAATAACTATAGAGATCACTATACAGATGTGTGCACCCACACTGACGGATGTTTGTCTAGTCTGAAAAGACGGACACATGCAGGAAAACGGCGACCGGAAGATGTACTGTGATCGTAGCGAGTGTAAAGTGTAAAACAGCACATTGTATTGTGGCATTCTTTGTGTTTCTATTACACTAGTAGTGTTTGGGGGAAATTTGCGCTCTTTGCTAAGGCAACCCTGTTAGCGTCTGAGCGCACCCTCGCTGGAGACCCGGAGGAGATCCGTCCTACAGGGTCTGTAATGTTTTTGTGTGTACAAAAGATATATATATATATTTGTTTGTTTGTTTGTTTTTGTTTTTTTTTACGTGTCCCAGGACACGGATCTCTTCCAGGTCTACGGCAAGGTGGCACGCCGACGCTAACAGGGTTGCCTTAATAACAAGTGCAGATTTCCCCCAAACACTGCCAGTGTAATAAAAACACATGGCTGATTGGTTAATATGCATGGCACATGGGTTCAAATGCCCTGAGCATCGAGTCCCTGGTTTGATTCCTGGCTGAGGACCTTTAACTGCATGTCATTCCCCTACTGTCTTTCTCTCTCCACTGCTTCACTGAAATAAAGACATAAAAATGCCCAAAAGCTTGGAGGGGACTTTAAGGGATCACCAGATTTGTTACAAGTCATCCTGGGAGGAAAATGAATGTCTCGGCCAAAATTTGTGGCAAGCCGACCGTGTAAATGTTGAGATATTTGACTGATAATCCAAAATCTGAACCTGCTCCTTGTGTGAGATGGACTGTTATTTGGATTCATGTTCTAGAGCAGGGGTGCCCAATCCTGGTCCTCGAGAGCCCCTATCCAGCATGTTTTAGATGTTTCCCTCTTCCAACACACCTGATTCACATGATCAGGATCGTTACCAGGCTTCTGCAGAGCTTGATGATGAGCTGATCATTTGAATCAGATTGGGCACCCCTGTTCTAGAGTCTCTGAAAGTCTGCACCAGTTTTCATGGCCATCAATCACAACTTTTCAAAAGTACAACACAGACAATGTTACACTAGAGAGAGATCGAGAAAAATGAGGGGATCGTCTAAGACAGGGGTGTCAAACTCATTTTAGTTCAGGGGCCACATACAGTCTAATTAGATGTCAAGTGGGCCAGACTAGATCATAGCATAATTACCAATACATAACAATAATGCCATGTTTTTCCCTTTGTTTTCGTGCAAAGAAGTACAAGTATATTAGGAAAATCTTCATATTTAATGAAATGTCCTTTTACAAAATATGTCATGAACAACCTCAGATTTCAGACAAATGTGCGATTTGCTTCTGATTATCATGTACAGTACATGTGTACATTACAACTGGTCACAGTGTTTGTACAAATCCAAAAACTTTAAGTCACAGGTATTTGGAACTGAAAAATATAGTATTGCACTTTAAAACGTATGGCATTGCATGAACAGGATTCTACCAAACCAAACTTTTTTGTAGTGAAGCTGTTGACTAACATTAAATTGCACATTTTTAAACTATTAACAAGTACTAGTAACTATTGCTACAGCAACAATAATTTTCACAGAACTGTATTCTCTCTGAACATTGTCACAGCGCCAGCTTTTCTTCTGGTCATTGATGGTGCGCTGTCTGTGGCCAGACTGACAGTGCAGGACCAGTCCACTTCGACACTGTCCAGCGCTCCAACCAGAGAGCTGAAAATGTCCTCAGCTGTTGTTGTGTCCATCATAGGCATCAACTCAAGGAACTCCTCAGTGACAGTCAATGTCTCATTAACTTCATGAATAAATATGGCCAGTTGAGCAATATTTGTAATGTCAGTGCTCTCATCAATTGCAACAGAAAATGCAAGAAATGACTGGACTTTGTGTTGCAACTGGCTGTCCAAATCTGCCGATAGTTCTGAAATCCTCTCTGCTATAGTGTTCCTCGTCAGGCTAATGTTGGCAAAAGCTTATCGCTTCTCAGGACACACGAGTTCTGCAGTCTTCATCATGCATGTTTTAACGAACTCACCATCGGAATATGGCTTTGATGCTAATGCTCTTTCATTAGCAATAAGGTAGCTGGCTTTTACTGCTGCTTCACTGACCTCTCGGCTCTGGGTGACAATGGACTGCTGTTACCTCAGACCCACCATCAATTCATTTATCTTCTCTCTTCTCAGTTTGCAAGCTGTCGTATTTTTTTGCCATGATGAGTCTCACTGAATATTATATTCCTTGAGCACCGAAACTTGCTGCATACACACCAAGCACACAGGTTTCCCATTCATCTCTATAAATAGGAAGCGCTCCATTTTTCTTGGAAAACTCTGCACTCTGTATCCACTTTTCTCCTTTTTGACAAAGACACTTTGGCAATGGTTAATGAGGGTGTGGGGGTGATTGGAAAATAGGGTAGACCACACCGTAATAACCCTGCTGTTCGGTCTGAGTCCCAGAGTTGTGCCGCATCTTCAACTCTGACTGATACAGTGCACCCCTAGTGGATAGTGTAGGAGTAGCATTTTATTAAAAATTTCTAGTTTGTGTCTTTTAAGCATTTTTTCACTGTCAAAAATCAGCCTGTGGGCTGGATTGAACCCCCTTGCGGGCCAGTTTTGGCCCACGGGCTGTAAGTCTGACACCCCTGATCGAAGAGGTGTTAATATCTCTGCAAAATTTAATGGCAATACAGAAAATACTCTGGAACAAAGTGGTGAACCGACCAATTACCGCTGCCATCCCTACAGCCATGCCTCCAGCAGAGATACAGATTTGTCTCCAAGCTCAAAATAGTGACAACATCATCATCGCAGATTGTTTTCTCAAACTCAGGTGTAGAATGTAAAATCCGTAGAATTCCACTTCGTACATGAAATAAGACATTGTAAAAGGACCAGTCAAGACCAGCCACAAGAACTGTAACATGACAAATGACGTTATCCTGAACTGCACTGCTTGCAAAACCCATGTTCTGTCTTTTTTTTTTTCTGTGCCTCTTTTCTCACATCACAGTCATTCCATTCGCCAGGAAATCACTCACTGTAGCTCATCAAAAGCAGAAGAAAAAATCTTGTTATATTTCTCACCCACATTTAGCAGCTCTCTAATGGCTTTCTTGTACAAGAGCGTACCTTCAGTTTATCAATGGTTGAAGCATCTAGCCCTTAGAATGGACACTCATTGAACAACAAGCTACTTTCTGCCCCCCCTTCATGCAGTGGGGAACACAAAAGTCAAACCCCCAGAGCACCCAACAGCTGGTTCCACTGTGATCAATGGTAAACTGATGCTTGCAATGGATCCATTACCAGGAGGCCTGAGCTTTCTTGTGCAGCAATTTGTTACCTGGGAACAGATGATATGCTTGCTAGGGTGGCCTCAGGGAACAAGAACGGAGAAAGCCTAATTTTCTCCTCAATGCGTGAATGTTTTATTGAGCCCTATACTTTGAGCCAGTGGAACACGTAAATAGAATCGGAAGAAGCTTATAGGAGGGAAGAAAATGGAGGAAAGAATGGGCAAGTCATTTATCTTCATACCACGGGGTAATTTCCATCTCTTCCTTTCATCTTTTTGGAGAACGCTGAGGTAAAATTGGTAAAAAAAATCAATGTCGGCATCTCGCCCTCATTCTCTCTGTGTACTTGCAAACAGAGTTAGTCCTGTTAAGCTTTTGTTAACTCAGAGTAAGAAGGTAGGGAGGGGAGAGCAGAGGGAGGGTGAGGGAAAGGCCAGGTACTGGAGTCAAATAGAGAAGAAGAAGGAATCTAAGAGGCGGTAGACAGAGAGGGGAAGACGTAAATGAGCAATGGAGTTCAAAGTGGCAAAGAACAAGAAAGGAATCAAGAAAGCTTATCTTGCTGACAGTGAAGCAGCTCAACCAAAGGTGGTGAATGGCAGCAGTACCCTTCTCAACATCTCTAGGGATAAGAGTATGGTGGTATTGTTGTCCCCCCCCCCGCAAAATCCAGTTGGCTAAACACATACATAGGTGGCTGATGTTGAGTTCGACAGTGGTTCTGAGGTTCAGTTACTAAATAGTGCATTCAAATTAGATCCTATCCAAAGGTGCAGGTATTGATCTGACAGCTGCCTTTGAATTACAATATGTTTTTGTACTTCAGTGGTCGTCACAGCTGCAGCCTGACCTTCAAGTGAATCAATCTAGCCTTCAATTTGACCTTCACCGTTAGCTTTCAGGTACTCTATTCACTCCTTAGCAAACAATACATTTAAAACTAACAAAAAAATTGCTGTCGTCATTCTGGATCTTGTGTAGATATTTTATAATTTTGTAGTCAGGGTGCAGGGACAACAGAGGTAAGTGTTCATTGCTCATACTACCTATTACATTCACATTACCTGGTGCACTTACCACAGTTTATATAAAATATATTGGCAGTTTTGGGGATCACTTGTTTTCTCCGCCACTGAATCACAGGATCATCTCCGTGAGCGCTGTAGAGACAGCAACCCACCACCCACTCATGCCAGGTTGGTATAAAAACAAACCCTCCTCTGCACTTAAACCAGTCAATGAAATGTCTTGCGTCAGTTATGTGAGGCAGACAGATAAAACAGAAGTAGTCAGATGGAGTGAGAACATGCATGACAGCAAGAGTTTGGTAGTCAGACGAGTAAGCAGCATTTCTCTGCAGACTTTGGTCAGATACAGAGCGAAAACCATGCACCTGAGATGAATGGTGCTTTACATGTTCTAAATGCACCAGTGCAGCCTTGTTTTCAGGTGAACTCCTATTGACTTCTCTCTGGATTGCATCTATGGTGTAATTTGAACCTCAGAGATTACAAGTATTCTGTCTATGTCCGTATCCTCCAAGCAGAAGGCCGCATTCATGACCACATTGGGTCAAAACACTCACCTACTTGAAACAGGACACTAATTTGCACTCAGTTTTCAGCCACCTCTCGGCAAGACAGCCAAAGCTACTTAGATTATGTGTGTAAAAACATTATCCTAGCTGATAAACCAAAAATAGATTTTTATTTCACAATCTCGGTAGTCTTCTATGCCAGTGACTCAGGATGTTTTACTAAACAGACAGCCTGCAGAAAAGATGTCACACTGCACTACGACACCGAGCAGATTATCTATTGTTTCAGAGCTCTGTTGTGAATGAGTCAACAAAATGCGAGCGATGTATGTGCTGGAAGGACCAGGAGAACAATAATTAATAAGCGTCAGCCTTCTTTTAACCTTTTAACTCAGCACTTTGAATCACTGTCCCATAAGAACATAAGTCTGTTTGATCTTGTTTCTGTCATGTTGACGCCATGTCGAGTCTCTACACCGGTGCTTGTACTATTCAAGCTGTGTGTCCATTTTTTCTTTTCTTTCAGCTCACCTAATGCACAGAAACAAAACAGTAAAGAGAGCTCAGATGAAATCCAAGCCATCAGGTGTACCCATCTGGTGCCCACCCCCTGCACAGCTGTAGCTCTAAAGGCACACACTGTCTATACAGCAACACCCTTTCACTCACCCAGGACAAGCACACACAATAACATCTCGCAACCAACTTCAGTTTCCACGTTCAGAGCAAAAATACCACATTGCCAGTCTCGTTGGAAGTGTTATTTGCGAGGTGTGAGAAGATCAGTGTAACTCGATAATTGCTAACCTGTTCATACATGTACGTTCCTATGTGCGCATCAAGTTCAAATATATAGATTTTTTTAAATTTTTGGCCTCCCTAGTGTGACAGGTTCCATGTTGAAATCTCAGTAAGATATGTCACCGCTTCTTGAACATATAGGAGAACATTTTTAATGAAAGCAATAATTGGACATAAGCCGCTACTTCCTTCAACCTACTTGTGGATGAAGTGTGACTAGATTTGTCTCGTTTTACTCAGGGTGTGTTTGTAGTGGCTGAGGGCAAGAAAATATGAATCAGAGAGATACTTAAATATTTTTTTAAAATATTTAAACGTGGCTCAGTTGTTACCATCACAGCTAGAAGATCCCCGGTTCACATCCCAATTAGGACACCTGGGATCTTTCTGTGTGGAGTTTGCATGTTCTCCCTGTGCATTGTGGGTTCTCTCCGGGTTCTCCGGCTTCCTCCCACACAGTCCAAAAACATGTTGAGGTTAATTGGTGATGCAAAATTGTCCGTAGGTGTGAGTGTGCTTGGTTGTCTGTCTCTAAGTGTAGCCCTGTGATAGACTGGTGACCTGTCCAGGGTGTCCCCTGCCCTAAGTCGGCTGGGATAGGCTCCAGCTCCCCCCGCGACCCTAGTGAGGATTAAGCGGAGTATAGATAATGGATGGATGGATAGAAAAAAAAAGTAGAATCACTGCAATATTGTCACTGCTTTGACTGATGAAAGTTATGCTGAAATTATCGTACAAAATGCAGACGCTACTGAACTCTTCATATCCAAGTCACATTTCAGGGAAGAAAATGCAATATGTGTTAGAATAAGCCCTATGTGCCCCAATAATTGAATAGAAAAAAATGCACCATGGACACCAATCTTGAAATCTCTCTCTAGATAAAAATAATGCAATACGATAAGCTTTATTGTCTACAATGGGAAAGTTTGCTCAAGTGCTGCACATGTGAAACTCCCTCTGTAGAAAATCACAACCCCAACACACACTGCATGTTATGCTGAACACATATTACACATATTGTACATTGTACAAATTGTACCTATTACACAAACAGTGGTAAACTGTGAAGAAGTGTGCACTCTCACTTAAATCTGTATTTATTCTGATCTCTAAAGGTAAAGGCTTTATAGATACCAGTGAGCTTAAACATCACCTGACACCAAAAACACACATAAGAGCAAGTGCTAAGTATTTAGGAATACAATTTTGGCCATTGGATATCAGACAGATTTATGTTTGTTTGACAGATTTATATTTGGGGTGATAAGTTATACTCTTCAGGAATAGCACTGAGAATATTATGGCTTTGGCTATAATGCTCTTGTAACTATAATGTGGCATGCTTAAGACAAACTACAACCACTATCGATGCAGTTAAAATACAGTACTTATACTTTAAATCTACTTCTAAGGAGACATAGTCTTTTAACAGTGTCATGACAAGATGAGCTCACAGTCAAACACACCACTCTTCTCTGTTTTGTGTTATTTGCTGTTAACTCTCTCAAGATGTAGAGATGAAGGCTAATAGAAAGCGACAGCACAGAATCAAAATAGATGGAAATAGTTGCTGGTCATGACTCACACCTCATTCATTTTTAAGCAAGATGAAGCAGTGTATTGGGTGCAGAGTTGTTTGAATGAGTGAAAGTGGGCTGCAGCTGCTCAGCTGAATGTGGGTTAGCTTGCTGTGAAACCGACTCTTTCAACGGACTCGTATTAAATTTCCCAAAGCAAGAACATTTTCAGACAAGGTAATGGATAGGATCTTTCAAAACAGATGTTTCAGATACATAAGAGATGCTTAGTCACTTTCCTTTTTTGCTGTGGACACATGTCAGAATGGAGTATCGTGGGATTGCGGTTTATCGCCACATCGTCATCCCAAAAGCTTTTTTAAGGCATAATAAAATAAGTTATCTACCTGGTTATATAGTTTGATATCACAATCTGATCATTTTTTTGAAAACTGCAGTTTCAGCTGCAATGGCTTCAATGACTTTCCTCTGCTGCCAAACACTTCTGAGTCTAATACATCACACAGTGTTTTCAACTGAGAAGCCTATCAGCGCCTTCTGTGCTGCTGTTACCACGGTGAATGATGATGAAGCAGGAGGCCTGTTGCCATGACAGGGCTGTTTGTCACAGTGTGCATCCAGAAGCAAGTAATCCCCTAATTTTTGTAGGCTGTATAACCAGGAAAACATAAATAGCAAGCCCCCTCACATCACCCATTCATATAATTAGTGTTATGTTTCAAGATCAGGAGACATAGCTTTGACAACAGTCTGCTTAAGGCATACTTCACTTTCTGTGAATGTGACTGGGCCTGTACTGCTCTGAAAGAACTGTCGTGTTGTAAATAAATAACATTATTTAGCATATTAGATGAGACAGAAGTACTCATGTGAATTGTAAATATTTTGCAGGATTTTTCTGCCGTTTATGTCATGAAGTGTTTCTGGTCTGGATGCCAGCTCCATTGTCAGCCCTCTTCTCTATGATGCCTCATTGCTGCTTAAAAATTTGATTAAATGCACTGTTTGGACAATCTTAACAGCTGTGACGTATTCTTACCACCAGCATAATTTGCTTGACAGTGCATTTCTAAAGCACATTAAATATTCTTCAAGGAAAAAAAATTAATTAAGCGCCAGAAAAGGAAATTACTCCAATGGATAAATCACTGTGACACTGAGGTCACCAATTAGAGGCTGCTGTGTTTGGTTTTGAAGTTTATTGGTGTTACATGTCAGCAGTGGGGAAAATTGAGGCTGATAGAGGCAGTGATTTTAATGCAGAGGATAAAATAATGAGTTTTATGTTATTGTATGTTATAAGTGTGAATAAATATTTGCAAGAATAGTACATATTGGTCAGTAAAATACTTATCAGTGTTGCCAGTTGTTTGTGAAAGTACTTTAGTGTAGATGTAATTAATCAGATTTCTCTAGATGTTTTTTTTTTTTTTTTAGCTGTGGTTTAACTAGTTGTTTTTGACTAGTAAAACCACAGCAGTAACAGTGAAGTAACAGTTTTGTGTGTGTTTTTTTTCTCTATTTTTTTTTTTGCTCATAACTGCATGACTGTGTCACAGAGGTATTCTGATTTTAACAGAAAATGTATAAATTTCCCTAATATTTATTTCAGGTTTTACATTTTTTCTTTGCAAAATGTCACAGTAATTGATGTTTGACAGCTGAAATAGTCTTTATACCTCTTATTGATGGCAGCCCACAATTGTATTCATGTGTGTACTATTGTGTGCACACTTGTGTGAGTATCTCAGGCATCTCTGTCTGTCTCAGTGTTTCAGTTTGATTATGCGGTCTACGCAGAGCTCATTATTAAACTGCAGGGGAAATGCGTTTTGGTCAGAGCTGCATAAGCGTAAATACGGTTAGGATGAATCCTTGATAAACAAAAACAAAGCATTGTCTACCCAGCTCTTTCAACTTATGATACGTATGCACACAAGATACACTCATACAGTACACATATGGATGTACTGAGAAAATAATCTTGCAAAACACACCCACACACGTCTTTCTGGTATCACGCTTTCACACTGTGACTTTTTTTTTCAGCCTTTCTCTACACAATGAAAATGAATCCTCAGTCGAGTTAGGTCTGAATCAGCACCTTCTCGAGGTCAGCGAGAGACTTACATACTGAATACGCTAACAATGACACACAGGGGAGTGGATTTATTGTCCTCTGCAACTAAAATGGTAGAAATAAAAGTGAATTGTTTTGAGTAAGTTTCTTAACAAACAGTAGCTGCTCATAATAACAGTGAAACATTAATGTCTTAACTTATATTCACTGTAAGCTGTATTTCTATGAAGCCTTTTCTCCCCAAAAATACTTTCCTGTACAATGAAATTCCATCCTCAATTACTTCCTGTGTATATCCCCTTGGATTACATTTGCTCACAACATATCACAAAAACAATTCCAGTCAACATATCTTTGCTTTTAATGTGGTTTTTTTTTTCTTTTCCACACTGATAAACCATTATAAATGGTAGAGTACTCATCACCTTGGCAACCCAGACAATCAAGGAAAAGCTTCAAACATATTTTAATCTAAATTGCTATTTTCCTAAACCTAGCAAAGTAATGTTGGCACCTAAACCCTAAAAAAACAGCAAGTATTCAAGCGCTATATATTAGATGTAGTACCTAGTTGTGCCACCAGGTGAAGCCTCTTACTCTTTAATATTTGGCACTTTGATGTTGCCAGGCAGAGAGTGTTGTGGTGCTTAGCTAGTAAAGAGGCACCATGAAAAAGTCTTGCATGAAACTTAATGACTTCTGGCCAGCGCACATGGATCTAAACAAGTGGGGATTGGCAATGACAGCATCCCTTCGTCTCAAAGGTGAATGTAACTATCATCTTTATGAACCTTATGTGTCCATAACTAAAAACAAAAATGCCTACACAAGACAAGTGTATTTAATTGGTATTTAAAAAGATTTTAAAAGTTGAATCAAATATTGATCATGCTGCATTTGTTAGGAAAATTATTCAAATGTATAACACCTGTGTGACAGTGGATGTAAACAAGGGTTTGATCTTTGATTTGTGCCAATACTGATCAGCTAAAAGTGCCTTGTTTAGGATCAGGACATCTCTGGTCATTGTCTTAAATGACTAAAAAGACAATGCTCTTGGCTAATCGCTTTTGTTCTGTCAACATGTAAATTTTCACTACTATCCTGTTCTCACATACCAGGCCCGAAAAAAAACCTACAAGAGAGACAAAAAGCTACTCCATTCATCCATTATCTATATTCCGCTTAATCCTCACTAGGGTCGCGAGGGGGCTGGAGTCTATCCCAGCTGACTTAGGGTGAAGGCAGGGGACACCCTGGACAGGTCGCCAGTCTATTGCAGGGCTACACTTAGAGACAGACAACCAAGCACACTCACATTCACACCTACGGACAATTTAGAATCACCAATTAACCTCAAGGACTGTGTGGGAGGAAGCCGGAGAACCCGGAGAGAACCCACGCTGCAAAGGGAGAACATGCAAACTCCACACAGAAAGATCCTCACCGGGACGCGAACTGGCAACCTTCTTGCTGCGAGGCAACGATGCTAACCACCACGCCACCTTGCAGCCCAGAAAAAGCTACTGAAATTGGAAAATGTGATGTTCCCACAGTGTGTATTATGCGGCGTAGCAATGCAAAGGAAAGCAGTGTTTGCACCCAGCGGTCAGCTGGAGTGGAGTTTTCGTGTTCTACGTGTGCCTGTGTTGGTTTTCTTTGGGTGCTCCAGTTTCCTTCGCAGTCCAAAGACATGTATGACAGGTTAATTGAATTGACTGTAGATGTGAGTGTAAGTGGGAATGATTATTTGTCTTTTGGTTAGCCTTGTGACCGACTGGGATAGGCTCCAGCCTCCTGCAGTCCTGTGTAGGATGAAGTATACCAGGAATATGTAATGGATACAAGTTATGGCAGAAAAGTTTCAGGACTGGTCTCGCAAAAGATGTATTTCAAATCCAAACTACAAACTACAAGTTTTCCCCTTCGAAGTAATCACCCTGGAGTCTAATGCACTTCCCCAACCTCCTCTGCCACGCCACCATGCACTCCTGGAAGGATTCTTCTGGGATCCTCCACAGATCCGTCGTCACAGCCATCTTGATCTCGTCCACGTCTTCAAAACGGATCCCCTTGATGACCCCCTTGAGCTTGGGGATGAGGAAAAAATCCCACAGAGCCAGGTGGGGTGAGTAGGGAGATTGCTCCAGCACGGAGATGTTCTTCTCAGCCAGGAACTGTCAGATGCTCAGGGCATTGTGAGCAGGCGCATTGTCATGGTGAAGCAGCCTGTCACAGCTCTTGCCTCTTCTTGCGAACTGAATGAAGCAAACGCCGCAGGATCTCTTTGTAGACATGCTGGTTGATCATCTGAAGGGGAAAACTTGGAATTTGTAGTTTGAAATATATCTTTTGTGACACCAGTCCTGGATCTTTACTGACACACCTCATATATGGAGTGTGTGCTGCACCTAACCGGTAACCAGTGGCGGTTGGTTAATACAGGGCACAGTGGCGCTGCCCCACGACTAATGACCAGATAGAAAGTAGTTCTCAAATGTAAAATTAAATTTGAATTAGTTATAACAAAACAATAATTAAGTTAATAACAACGTTCACATTCTTTTGCTATATTGACAATGTTTGTATTATTAACAGATTTAATATTAGTCTTTAGTGCGTGTTTCCTAATTCTACACTTCCTGGATGTGGGGCGCCAGCCACATACATGTGTATGTAGCTCAAAAAAATTTTCGTGATCATGTGACCTTGGCCCAGGCTCTGATTAGCAGTTGTAGACTTTCTCACGGGGCACAGCTCGGTGCGTCCCGGAGCCATCCACTTTTGCTGTAAGCCAATTAGTTTTGTCTTTATTTGCTTCTGTCTTCTGTGGTTGGATGTCAAAACTGTCCTTCTGACAGCGTCACACGGCCTTTCCCCTCCTCTCCTACTAGATCACAGCTACTATTGTGACGGCAAAATGCATCGGCCATGCTGTTAATGGAGAAAAGACTGCTCTTACAGTATATTGCCAAAAGTATTCGCTCACCTGCCTTGACTCACGTATGAGCTTAAGTGACATCCCATTCCTAATACATAGGGTTCAATATGATGTTGGTCCACCTCAAGGTTTAGGAGTGTGTTTATGGGGATTTTTGACCGTTCTTCCAGAAGCGCATTTGTGAGGTCACACACTGATGTTGGACGAGAAGGCCTGGCTATCAGTCTCCGCTCTAATTCATCCCAAAGGTGTTGAGGTCAGGACTCTGTGCAGGCCAGTCAAGTTCATCCACACCAGACTCTGCCATCAATGTCTTTATGGGCCTTGCTTTGTGCACTGGTGCACAGTCATGTTGGAAGAGGATGGGGCCAGCTCCAAACTGTTCCCACAAAGTTGGGAGCATGGAATTGTCCAAAATCTCTTGGTATGCTGAAGCATTCAGAGTTCCTTTCACTGGAACTAAGGGGCCAAGCCCAGCTCCTGATAAACAACCCCACACCATAATCCCCCCTCCACCAAACTTTACACTTGGCACAATGCAGTCAGACAAGTATCGTTCTCCTGGCAACCACCAAACCCAGACTCGTCCATCAGATTGCCAGATGGAGAAACACGATTCGTCACTCCAGAGAACGCGCCTCCACTGCTCTAGAGTCCAGTGGTGGCGTGCTTTACACCACTGCATCCGACGCTTTGCATTGCACTTGGTGATGGCTTGGATGCAGCTGCTCTAGCATGGAAACCCATTCTATGAAGCTCTCTGCGCACTGTTCTTGAGCTAATCTAAAAGGCCACATGAAGTTTGGAGGTCTGTAGTGATTGACTCTGCTGAAAGTTGGCGACCTCTTCACACTATGTGCTTCAGCATCCGCTGACCCCGCTCCATCAGTTTACATGGCCTACCACTTCGTGGCTGAGTTGCTGTCGTTCCCAAACACTTCCATTTTCTTATAATACAGCTGACAGTTGACTGTGGAATAGTTAGGAGCGAGGAAATTTCACAACTGGATTTGTTGCACAGGTGGCATCCTATCACAGTTCCACGCTGGAATTCACTGAGCTCCTGAGAGCGAACCATTCTTTCACAAATGTGTGTAAGAACAGTCTGCATGTCTAGGTGCTTAATTTTATACACCTGTGGCCATTGAAGTGATTGGAACACCTGATTCCGATCATTTGGATGGGTGAGCAAATACTTTTGGCTATATAGTGTAGAAAAGACAGCGTGTAGAATACATGTAACTGGGTTTGACCTTGGACAAATCTGACATGAGAACGCCCTAGTTTATTATTTTAAAGTCATTTTTGGTCACATACCTATCAGTCCACCACAGCCACCAAACAGCAGATACCACAGCCTGCTATGTGGGGCATTCAGGAGCATCAGTAAATCTGAGTGTCTATTGATAAGAAAATGTTCAGCAAGTAATATGTTTTGCCTTTGACCAGGTGGGAGGTGCAACAAAATGAGAAAGTGGGTCGTACTGGTGCTACCAGTGAAAAAGCTAGTCTGGAGCCCTGAATAGTGTTTTTTTTGTTTTGTTTTGTTTTGTTTTCATTATTTATGTTGTATGTTTTGAGTTTGTACAGATGCTGTAAATATTGATGAAAGTTTGATGAATGGTTTTGAAATTTAGTTCGAGTCAGTCTTGATAATGTTAAATGAGATTATGATTAGAATATCCTCCAAAGGAAGACAATTTGCATTCCTGTAAATAGTTGTACCTGATGTTACTCATATTCTAATTTCTGATTTTAAATAAAAGGTCATTTGCAGACTGCACCCCCCCACCAAACGTTTTCACCAGCCGCCACCGCCACTGCCACACTTTGTGCATAAAAATGTCAAAACTTTGCATTGAGCAAACAACAATGCCCATGGTCACGGCTGTTGAAATTAAGCTTATCTACAGCTGACATACATCGTCGTAAACAGTAAGAAATGACAACTTTCTGAACGTCTGGTACACCAAAAGTGATTTGGACTTGCTGGTACTGTTCTCTTTGAGTTGTGAGGAGTCTCATAGTTCATCTTTTACATTTTACCAGGCAAAGTTTTATGCAGCTCATTGTAGCTTGTTCTACTCTCGCAGCATAGAACAAAAGTGTTCTGAGGCAAAGGTGTCAGGGGAAATTCACTGATAGTGATACAAAGAGAGGCTGGTGAATTATTGTAGCACTCAAGTGCATGTAGGATCATTGAAGAAAAACAGGGGGGAGAGAGGAAGGGAGAGGCATACATGCAGATAGTGCAGTGGCTCAGGTGTCTTATAGCGGTGATTCTCAACTGGTGGCTCATGAACCAAAAGTGGGTCACGGACCTGTTCTGGGTGGGCCGCGGACAGCTGGTCAAAAATAAATAATATATAATGTGCGTCTCAGGTTGAATTTGTTTTTTATTTTGAAAAAACCTTTATTTTGACACGCATGGTGACCATAGTTTGTTTGACGTTCATTTTAAGTTTGTGTTGATGTTGGGATGCAGGATGTCAAAGCGAAATATGACCTGGAGTATTGAAAATGTTGATTTTTGTACTAGGGTTGGACCCGAGTAGCCGAATAGCCAACCATTCGTTGTGCTGAAATCGGGATATCAATTTTGATCTCCGAGTAGTCCACCTGCCGCCGCCAATACAGCACTGTGACCGTCGGCTGGACCAAATGCTCACTTTTGTACATGCAGTTGTCATGGTCCTCTTTAGTTTCTTATTAATTTGCTCAAAATGGAATGAAAATATGTTGTTTTGTGGCCTTAGTTATTTTGTGCAATTTTGTACATGCAGTTGTCATGGTCCAGTTACTGTACATGGTTATATGCTCTGAAATGCATATTGCACAGGAAAACATATTGAATACTGAATACTGAATTCTAAAAAAAACGTGGGTTGCGACTTTGTGACCATGGGAAAATGTGGGTCCCAGGGTGAGACCAATTGAGAACCCCTGTCTTATCGAACTCTTTATACAGGACTAAAACAGAGATCAGTCAGAGTCAGGGGAATCCATTCTGCTGTAAGCATCATCTGCATGTTCAGGTGAGGATCATGTGATATGGAGTGTTTATTAGACCATATCTGCCACTGTTGTCTGCCTGGTCCTTCCTGAGCAGGTCAGGTTTAGCAGTTACAGTGGCAATTCTTATTCTCAGCCCACTTCTGTAAAACTTCTTCCACACTGGTCAAAGTTAACCACAGCAGCTGTCAGGTTTGGCGTAATGAAGCGGTATGATTCCTGTTAATTATTGCTTGCTGTTTTCCTGCCAGGGAACACTGGAAGTCTTGAAATGTATCAACAAAAATAAATTAGTTAGGTAAACAGTAAACAGTGGGGAGATTATTTTATCCGCCTGCCAGCCAGAGAGCTGAAGGACCCAGTGGAAATACTCACAACACTAAACTTGAGTTTGTTTGTTCGTTATAATAAGAGAGGGAAGTATATAGGCTAATGAATGCAGGTATTTAAATAAAACATGAAAAGAGAGTTTCATAACTTGCAATGTTATCTTCTTTTTGTGAAGCTTTTTTTCTAAAGAGGAAGTTTTAATAATGGTACTCATAATGTCATGATAAAACAGTGCAGTTACACCATGTTTGCATCAGTCATGTCAGCTGCATCTCAAGGTTCTGAATAACATTCACTTCAGGGCAACTGTCTAACCCAGCTATGTCACAGTTCTTGTTTTCTTCACATTTTATGTATCTGACTATGACCATAAAGCCTCAATTTCCACTCCAAGCTCTTAAATCATGCAACTACAGTAACTGTTTTATCGCAGGACGAGCAGAGTGGCCTGCTGGGGTAATTGTCATAAAAGCTACTTTGTCGTGTTATAGTCCTCAAGATCCATCTTGGTTTAAAATGCTAACTTTTGAAGCCTTTAGGGTTGTCTCAGAATCAACCACATGTTTTTTACATTGTTCTGCTGCTGTGTCAAACAAAGAGACCCAGGATTTTAATTCAAAACCTCTCAGTTTAAGTGTCCCTGGCTACAACACTGCCAGATAGTCATTTTCTTCTGGGCAGACACAGTGACTCAAATTAACAAACTTTCTGACATAACAATCTCAACTCAAATTCCACGTGTTCTGAAGCTTTTGACAGTATCACACACTCCTCATTAGCAGAGCTGCATGTGGATGTGGATACTTACATTTTGAGCACCTCAAGGGCTTCTCATTCATGCTGACTTAAAAAGTAAAGCCACTTGCATTTCTTCTTAGATCTATTCTTCTGAACAGATGGACACAACTCCAAGAATCAGCAAGCTAGATTTAAGTGGAGATCTAAATTTGGACTTTTTTTTAATATCAGGAATGTAATAATATAGCTATACTGACGATAACAGTGATATTTAAAAAGTCACAGCTTCCTGTCCAACTCCATACACCCGTATTCTGTAAATCATTTGCCAAAAAAAAAGAGACTGAACACACTATAAACAAAGGCAAAGATTTATTGATGCCATTTTTACTTTTTTTTCCATAGACATTGTAATGTTAGTGTAGGGAGAACTTGGTATCATGCATCCCCATGCCATATTTTGTTTTTGATTCTGTTTTAGTCTTTATTCTGTGCTAAAGTGATCCAGTGTTATCAAATAATGTCCAAGCTGGCAACAAACACGCAAACAATAAGAGAAAAGGACCATTCTGGAAGGTGCAACAGTTGGAAACCTGCTCAGTCTTGGCAAAAGGTTGAGCTCCATCAAGTGCTGCTTAGTGTGAGACTACATCTTGCACAGAAATTCTTAGCAAGCAACCCTGATCTGGAATGAGCAGAAAAAAATTTTGAAAGTATTTCAAAGTGCTAAATTCTTTAATGTCTTTACACATTTATTGAAGCCTTTTATTTTTCCTCTGGAGAAAAGAATTTGGGAAAAACAAATACAATGAAAGATTTAATTTAAGTTAAGTTAATATAATTTTTGCATAAAATGTTTTTCACTTAAATATATATTTTATGCCATTTAGGAAACATCTTGAAGCCTTAAACTGCAGTGGATTTGTGGTTGGAGAAAAATCTACTTGGATTTGATTAGATGTTATATATATTTACATTGTTAGGTGAAGCGTTAAACCTAACTTTACAGAAGCAACACAGTCAAAATAATTTCCAGTGGACGTTTATAAGGAGCAATCTGGAAATTTAGAGTCTATGGTTAAAGAAAAACTAAAATCATAAGTGATTTAAATGTGGCCACCATCCCCTTCAAACGAGTTTTCTTGTGCAGCAATACACTGCTCACAGTGCTTTTGTTGCACTAGTAACTCTTTAAGTGTGTCCAGCACCATCTGAGGCACACACTGCATCTCCTCCACTGTGGCAAAACAGTTCAACTTGTATTTAATTTCATGGAAGAGGACAAACTCATAGGGATCCAGTTTGGGTGGGTGGAGCAATGATTGTGTTTTACACATTTTCAATGCACTGTGAGCAGGCACATTGTCATGATAGATCACCCAGTTCCCATCACACCACAGGTCCAGTTGTTTGCAGTGAATTTTCTCCCTCAGGCACCTAAGCACCTTGCTCCAGAACTTAACAGTCGGACCCTGGGGGAACACTTTCTGATGCACAACCACGTTTATTCTGTCCTCACACAGGCATGCTGGACTATGCTAGACAGATAGCGAACAAAAAAGACCTCAGGCTGTTGAAAGTGCCTTCATCTTTTATGTAAAACTGAAAAATAAACACAAGAAAATATATATCAACATACACTGTGTAAACACATAAAGCGTTCAAAAGAAATACATGAACTGAATGAAAATGCATAAAGCCTAGGTCAATTCAATCAAAACATGCAGCAGTTTTAACTTATAGAGATGTATTTATATTCATGTCGACAATGGGAACGTAGCGGCTGCAATGCATTTCAGTCGTAATAACCTAGCATTCATTCATAGCTAGTAAACAGCTAGCAACACACAAAGCTATGTTGTGGCTAATACGACAACATTTATTAATGCGCTGACATAGAAAACTCAAATATTTCTTATCAATACAATGTTACAACATCATAACATTTCGTAACTTACGGACAAAGATACTCCAAAGCTTAGAAATTGCCAATGAAACTATCCTTGTACCACACTGTGGAGTGACCATGCTTGACTGCTTTACTCTTTGCGAAAAACAAAACCCTACTTGCATCCGCTCACCAGGGGGCAGCCAAACAGAACAGAACAGAATACGAACACAGACTTTTCTGTATGAACATCTCTGTATAACAGTACAACGTTATTGTTGAAGAAAACATTAAGCATGCTCCTGGTGTGCTGCTGACCTGATGCAGCTTCTTTGGTCTTGGTGACTGCAGGCTCTTCCATTGTGAGAACTGCTATTTGCTCCCTTGGTCAGAGCTGCAGACCTAAGTCTTGCATGACATAAAGTTTGGGACAGAAGAGACCTATTGATGGAGATCCTCTTAGATTTGGTGCTACTTCTGCAGGTCCATGGTAATTGCAAGTGGTCACCAAAAATGCTTCCAACACAGGTCCCAATATTATCATAGGTACTTGAAATTCTGACTCACATGAGTCACTGTTTGCAGCTATGGACATAATCATTCTTAGCTCACTTTGTGTACAACACAAACAGAATCTGAACTCTGTGATTATATCTCATATTGTTTTTTGAGGGGATCATTTAGATAGAAAATGATTAGATATATGTATAATGCAATTGGCTTAAAGACTGTATATTACTCTAAAAACCAGAGATAAGCCAAGGCGCAGTCGTGTTGATAGATTATCCTTTAAACAAATCATTCCATCACACAATCCATCCATCAAAACTAATACCATCCCCTCTGCTTAGCTGCTTCACTGGCTGTCCCTGAGGTGCAGCTGAACATATCAACCAGTTTTCTCTGCCTGAGTGGAGACGTAGAGAGGACATTTTGTTTCCACATTATGCTGTCACATTAGTTGCCACAAGATGTCCTTTAGCTAACTGTGGTCCAGTAATTCTGCCTGCTGTGAGAGCATTACGAGAAAATGAATAGTCAGTAGAAATGTCTTTTATACCAACATAACCCATTTATGACTCTGTGGGGTTTTACTGGGTTGTAATTCATGCCTAATTGTTAAGCATTATGTTGAAATTCTATTATCACTTTGTCAAACACGCTAGTGTCTAGTCTACAGATACGACTTCTGTCTTGACACTGAAGGATGAAGGAGACCTCGTGTCAAAGGTTGGAAAAGCCTTGAACTCCACTGAAAGTTTCTTAAGCTGTTAAACCATTTCCAGGATGAAGCTCTTTAAAACCTGCAGGTGTGTAGGAAGCATTAGTCCAGTCAGCTGTGTGCTTGTCCTGGCTTAATCTCCGCATGAATCCTGGTGAGTCCCAAGTGCCAAGTCGCTCGCAGATGGCACCTCCCTCGCTGTGCCCATCGACTGCAATTCTGCCCTGCTACAAATCAATACTGTTGGAAGAGGGCTTATGAAGCAAGAAAGTGAGGGAGCCCAGGGGGGAGGTACCAAAGTGAGGGAAGGTTAGGATGGGGATGTTAATGTAGGAAAGAAGAAATGGGAAAGAGGAGTGAAGGAAGGAGACAGTGGAGACAAATTAAGAAGCAAAATGAAAGGGATAGAAATAGATGGGAGCAGCAAAGAAGAGTAAAGGGAGGCAGAGAGGAAGTGTAGAAGGGTGATTAACGATAAAACAAAAGTGGGATGAAATCTGTAAGAGGGATGAGAAGGTGAAGACAACTGCAGCAAAGAGGACAAATGAAAGACAAAGCATAAGGCACAGAGAGGAAAGCAATGATTTCTCTTTTAGAAGACAGAGAGGGACAGATTGGGCCACACACGGGTCAAAGAAAGAGGACACAAAAAGGGAGAGGTTAAAAAGAAAAGGGGGGAAAGGAAGGGAGGGAGAGAAAGAGGAAGAATCCCAGTTGGGTTTTCTGCAGGGTGAACTCAGCCAGAGTGCAAGCTGCTGTGCAGAGCTGAGCCGAGCTGAGCAGTAGGTCCTGAATTATTAAACACAATATTTTGCAGCTGAGCAAACGGCCGCAACCATGTCGGATATGTCTGCTGAGGAGGCAAAGGATTGTGTGTTTGTGTGGGTGCACGTCCTGTGCTCGATCTATAACTTGAGCTTTACGCTTAATGGTTTTAATTTCTGATATTTAATAAGCAAGGGCTTGTTGCTTTGAGACGCTTGATCATCTCCATGCGTTTTGCGTGTGAAAGGTCATCCGAGGGTTTGTGTGTTTGTTTTAGAGCTGCTAATTAACGTTAAAGCAACATCCTGAGGGCGTTTGTTTTAGCTCTCTGCCCCAGTGGAGAGCAATCAGCAATTTAAGATGTACACACACACACACACACACACACACACATACACACACACACACACACACACACACACACACACACACACACGTGCACGGGAATTGGGTAATAAGTTTGTACATACAAATACTCCCCATTTAGCCTCATTCAACCATGTTTTCTTGAAATTGTGTTTACATATCATGAAATTGTCTCCCCAGAGGCAATATTAAATGTAATGCATGTTCAGGTGATTTATGTACCACACCATACATTGTGCAGGTTAGTGACACCAGAGATAGTTTCTAGCTGGAGACATCTGTGAGGTTCAGACAACAAAAGCTCTATTTTTAATTCCAGTATAAGATCTTAGTTTTGGTTGAAGGTGAATAAACATGTTCCATTTGCTCATTTAAGTCATCATTATTTTCAGAGGCTGTGGTTTTTACCTAACCAAGTCTGACCAGTGCCTAAACATAATCATAAAAAGTTCAAAAATGTTTTAGTTACTACAACTGATTATTAATGCAAGATCGACTACTCTGGTGGAAAACAAATACATCTTCAGTAAACATCTTAATCATACATTGACTTGCCAGATGTTACTAAACAACATTTCCTCGTTATGTTAACAAAGAATATAAGTAACTCAAATGCTACTTATTCTGTAGTTGTTAAATGTTGTTGTTCAAATTCATCAGTTAATGTGTTAACTTAAATCTGTCATGTATTAATATTTTATGCTTTTAATTTCATTATTTAAGGTAAATTGGAAGTGCTTTTATTTTGAAGGGACATCGGACAGAAATTACGGAAACGCCAACGGTAAAGTAACGGCAACGTAAAGTTAAGAGACACAACAAAACATGAAAGGGCAAACGGGAGAGATTTTATGAATTTAGTGGCAGTCGAGATGGCAACAAGGTAAAACTTAAATTGTGTCAAATTGTCAATTTATTTTATGTTTAGTGTGGGCTATTTTCAGTAATGTGCCTAGCTAAATTCAATGTGTTGATGTTATGTATTTTTGTCTAGCTCGTACGTTGGTCATAGGAGAAAAGGAGGAGAGATTAAAAAGTGTTAGACCAGGGTTCGGCAACCTTAAACAAGAGCCATATGGACCCGTTTCGCACGGAAAAGAAAGCACCAGGAGCCACAAAGTAAACAAAGTAAACATGCCGTCTGGTTGTCTTGATGCCTGCAGCTGGGACTGCTGACCAGACTCCTGATCGACTGTGAGTGCTTTGGAATGGGAGGAGCTCACGGCAGTACCCGCTGCTCGCTGAGGACAGTAACTGCACAATGATATGTGTTTTCACGTCAGAGTCTCCAAAACACCAGTAAAGTCTCTAGTAACACCAGAAAGAGTCACTAGATTTGTCGCAAGTCGCTTTTGACAAAAAAGTCGCCAAGGGGATTTGGAAAGTTACCAGATTTAGCGAGAACATCATCAAGTTGGCAATATTGTGTGTGCTGCGGATGTCGCACATCATGTGTCGCACATTGTGATGCATATTTTGAGCAACAAAAAAAATTAAACACATTTTATTTTAATGTTACAAGTTCACAAGAATCTTAAAATTTATAATTACATTTTAAAAACTAACGAGCTACAATAAAATACATTTTAATTAAAATCCGCATTATTTATTTTCCAAAGCAACAAGGAGCCGCAGCAGAGGGATGAAAGAGCTGCATGCGGCTCCGGAGCCGCGGGTTGCCGACACCTGTGTTAGACCATCAGTCCAGCCTTCTCATCATTTCGGCTGAGCTGCAACAGAATGTAATTCGGTTTTCTTTAAAATGTATTTGCGGTTCTAAATTAGTTGTAATGAACGTAACTTCTAGGAAACAGGGTTATGTCATCTTTAGTGTCTTGTATCCAGACTCAGTCAAGATTTCCTTCTTTTGCATCAGCCTCGAGTTTACTGGTTTACAAGCAAGTCACAGTTGGTGCTGCTGTAATTTAGAAGGTGGTCGTAATGCTCCTGAAACTTTTTGCTCACTGTCAAACCACACAAGAAGAATGATTAGATAGCTAGTGGTCTGACTCATCGGATGGAGACTTCAGGTATAAGCTGTGGTGCATTTCATGCTGCTTTCTCCTCCCCTTCCACTACATACAACAGTTTAAAATCTTCTGTACTACGGGAAATAACAATAACTTCTGAGCAGCAACCTACATGCTGAATATGGCACGATTTGATGAAGATATGAATTGTGCAGTGAGACAGGAATGCCACTGTGAATTAGCTGTTTCATTGACAGTGCTCATCTCCTTGCATGGAAATGTTCCACCAAAACCCTGCAACACTGTTTTGGAGGGGCACTATTGCTGCATCCTGAGCTTTAAAACTACCCAAGTTGATCGTGATTGGTTTTAAGAAATAAAAACAAGCCCGGGAGGTTTTGGCTGATAAGGTGTAGCTGCTCATTCTCCAGTGTTGACACAGCACCATGGAGACAGGTCTGGCTATGCGACACCAGGTAGCTAGTGACAATGGAGAGACTACTATTAACACATGGATAAATCGCTTTAACAGACTGCAGTTTAGATGTTTAATCAGGTGTTTGCTCTCATCAAAGATAAGATTAAAATTACAAAAGCTTGATGCACCTTTTTAATGACTGCATCTGTTGACAGGCTACAGACCCTGTAATTTGCTATTTCCACTTACTGACATTCAGCTTTTACATTTGGTAGTAACATTATTAGTTAACATATTTAAGAAATGAAGGCATTAGTACATTTGGAATGTCCGCATTTTAAACTACTAACTACTGTCCTTGTCCATTTGTTCAAAACCTTTTGCCTGAATTTACACTTTTTTGTCTTTAGCTTTTATATCCAATAATTGATGACGCTACATAAGTGTCAATGTGCTGTGATTTCCCACCTATGAATCTCCACAACCTCCGATAATGAAGAAGAAATGGTCCGCTCCACTGGATTCCTCCTGCACTGTTTCGGCCGTGACAGGTGTATTTGCATAAAAATCTTGTTTAGGCCAACCTTAATGATGCATAATTTCTCCTCTCTGTCAGCTCTCCTCCTTCTGTGTACCCTCTCTGTTCTTTCCTGTCTTCTTTGTCCAAGCCCTTTTATGCTTTCCTTTCTGGCTTTTTTTTACTTCCCTGCCTCTGTTTATTAGTCCTTTCTCATGAAAATAAGTGAACAACACAATTATACTGAAAACACACTGAATCCCTTCTCTCATCTTGGGACTGTTAAGTGGTTTTTGCTGAACTTCAATAAGTGCGTCTATGGGGAGATTTTTTTCAAAGCTCAGATGAGTCACCTCGATTAGATTGAAAGCTCAGAGAGTCATTGATTGGCAGCGCACGAGAGGCTCCTACAATCTCTCACCCACACGGTCTCTCTGTCTCCCTCTGTCACTTTGTTTGTCTGTCCATCTGTTGCCCTACTGCCTCTCGCTCATCCCTCTTCTTCATTCCCAGTCTCCCAGATTATTCATTTGCTCCTTGTGATGTAATTGAGTTTCTCATCCCTGAATTGAGCTCTTGCCCTTGAGGAACAGAGAGTGGGACATAATTACATTCCTGTTTGGTTCTAAATGATTCTACGAATTCAATATGGACTTTCTTCATACAGTCAGCAGCATGGGTGGTTTGACAGAAGGAAGGCAGTTGGTGTAGAAATCACCTCTCTGGACTGACTGGACCTGTCAGCAGACAGTTAGACAATGATTAAACAGATTTATAGTAGCTTTACCATTGCAGCTATTTAATCAATAGGTTACTTTTAACTGATAGCTTTAATACTGGGTAATTGATTTAGTTTTTGTTCAGTAGAATGTTCTACAGCAGCACATTACTGTTGAAGGTAACGTTATTCCAGTAGTTGGGACAGACTATTCATTACATTTAAATGATTTATTTTTATCCAAAGTTGGACATCTCTCCCTCTTTTAAAGTTAACTGAAGAATGGCTAGCCTTTAGATTTTGCATAGTTATTTATGTTCTCCTCAGGAATATGAATTCATTCCTTTAGCTGCTTTTCTGGGCAGGGTCCCCTGGGGATGCAGCCTATCCTAGATCCCATTGAGCGAGAGGTGGGATACAGCTTAGACAGGTCGCCCATCCTTCACAAGGCTATAACAAAGAGACAGACAAGCGTGCATGCTCTCACCGACAGCCAATTTAGAATCACAATACCATGTGTGGCTGTGGACTGTGGGGGAAAAAAGCCTAAAAACCCAGAGAAAACCTACACAGGCACATTGAGAACATGCAAAATCCACCTCGGAACGTCACCAGCCGAGTAGCATGTTTGAACCCAGAATCTTTGTGCTGTGTGCGAGAAATATCCTCTGCACCAGGATGAAGGGTGATAACTTAGAATTAAACATTGTGGGTGATGAACATCTGAGAAAAAAATAAACGTAACTGAATTTACATTATCTCCAACTCTGTGTGAACACTACCTGCTAAATATCACTATATTAGCTTCCAGCTCAAAGCCCCATTGTTCCACAAATTTCCAAATAAGATACGACAACTATATGCTTTTGACAGTGTATCCCTAAAGGACAACTTATCCTGTTTATTTCTATGTGTTGAAAACAAGGCAGTCTATTGAACCTCTTGCAAAGGGCGAACCTACCTCCCAAAAATTACAACTAAACTGCATCCTAGTTACATTTTGAGGGAAATGCATTTGCTACCAGTAAAGTAACATTACAACATAAAGACTTGGGATTGACTTCTTAGAATGACTTTGTAGGAATTACAAAGTCCTCATCAGGACACCAGCAGTAAAGCAATACAAAAAATGGCAAAGATATGTTGATGTTAGGAGGTGCTCCTAATGTGTATAGGGTGGACCCAGAATGCGACTCGCTGGATCTCGCTGTGATAAGACTGCTCCTACACCAATGTCTGAGGCGTTGACCTCCACCACAAACTGTAGATCCGGGAATGGGGGCGCTGGTGAACAGGTTCTTAAGTTGTTTGAAAGCCGCCTCCGCCTCGGGTGTCCATCTAAATGGAGACTAAACAGACGTCAGACCGGTTAAAGGGGCTGCTACCTTACTATAGTCTCGAATGAACCGGCGATAAAAATGAGCAAAACTGAGGACCCTCTGTAGCTCCTTGGCTGGGGCCACTCCTGAACAGCCTGAATCTTAACTGGGTCTGGTTTCAACTGACCTTTAGCAATGATGTAGCCCAAAAACCCCACAGATGGCACATGAAACTCACACTTGTCCAGTTTCACAAACAGGCGGTTCTCCAAAAGCCGTTGTAACACCAGTCTGACGTGTTGTTTGTGCTCCTCGAGAGAACGGGAAAAGACCAGAATGTCGTCTAGGTATATAAACACAAAATGGTTAAGCATATCTCGAAACAGGTCATTCATCATGGCCTGAAAAACAGCCGGAGCATTAGTAAGACCAAACGGCAAGAGCAGATACTCAAAGTGTCCAAGGGGAGTGTTAAAGGCCGTCTTCCACTCGTCCCCTTCCCTGATCCGGATCAAATGACAAGCATTTCTTAAATCGAGCTTAGTAAACACTTGAGCATGACAAAGGCTCAAACGATGGGTCAATCAGAGGGAGTGGAGTCTTGTTTTTAACAGTGATTTCATGAACTCAATACAAGGCCTAAGAGTGGTGTCTTTCTTACTCACAAAGAAAAGTCCAGAACCAAGAGGAGACATAGAGGGACGAATCAGACCAGCTGCCAGTGACTCATTGATGTAAGTTTCCATGGCCTCCTTCTCTGGCCTGGATAGATTATATACCGACTGGTCGGGAGAGGGGCTCCAGGTAACAGGTCGATCGCACAGTCATATGGGCGATGAGGGGGAAGAGTCCATGCCAGGTCCTTACTGAAAACAGATGCTAAATCATGGTAAACATTTGGAACAGTTGTGAGATCTGGCGGAGGTGGTGGAGGTTTGGAAACGTGGGAATTAGGTGTGGCTGCTTTAAGACAGCTGGCGTGACATGATACACTCCAACTAACTATCGACGATGATTTCCAATCAAAGTGTGGATTGTGATGAACCAACCAGAGAATACCTAACACCAGAGGGGAGTAAGGTGACGGAATGATAAGGAAGGAAATGGTTTCACTGTGATTACCAGAGATGGTTAATTTGACTGGTTTGGTTTGGTGAGGGGCTGCAAGGTGGCGCAGTTGGTTAGCACTGTTGCCTCGCAGCAAGAAGGTTGCTGGTTTGCGTCCCGGTGGGGGCACTGGAATCTTTCTGCGTGGAGTTTGCATGTTCTCCCCATGCAGAGTGGGTTCTCTCCAGGTTCTCCGGCTTCCTCCCATACAGTCTAAAAACATGTTGAGGTTAATTGGTGATTCTAAAATTTCCGTAGGTGTGAATGTGAGTGTGCTTGGTTGTCTGTCTCTAAGTGTGGCCCTGCAATAGACTGGCGACCTGTCCAGGGTGTCCCCTGCCTTCGCCCTAAGTCAGCTGGGATAGACTCCAGCCCCCCCACGACCCTAGCGAGCATTAAGCGGTGTGTAGATAATGGATGGATGGTTCGGTGAGTGACACGGGTGATGAGGCGGCCATCCAAGGCATTAACATCCTTAGGAATTTCCAGGGGCTCGAGAGGAATCTGAGCTTGCATAGCAAATTGAGAATCCATGAAATTATCATCTGCACCAGAATCAACAAAAACTTGTAGAGAGAGGGAAAACATTATCAAAGCTCAATTTAGCTGGAAAAGATGTGCGAGATTTAGGGCTAGAACCAATATCAGTCTTACTCACCAGGATGCCCTCTCTCACTGGTGAGTCGCCCCATTTAGCTGCACCGTACACTGGGCGATGCAATGACCTGGTTGTCTGCAGTACAGACATAGTCGCTGTAACATAAGTCGCTGGTGTTCCAACGGAGTCAGACAAGCTCGTCCCAGCTGCATAGGCTCCGCCTGCGAGAAACTGCCATCCTTCTGCAAAGTCTCCGACTTCGGAGCGGGAGGAGGAAGATACCATTGGGAAGCAGAATCCTTCCCCGATGAGGCCCCCCACACCCGTGCAACTCTCTCTCTCTTTCTCTCACGTAAACGATTGTCAATTTTAATAGCTAATGAGATTAACTCCTCGAGCGAGGTAGGCTTGTGTCGGGAGGCCAGCTCATCCTTAAATTCGTGACAAATTATGAGCAAATAAAATTATAAACGCGGGTTCATCCCACTCACACTCAGCCACCAGAATATGAAAAATGATGGAAAATTCAGCTGCAGATTGAGAGCCTTGTTTAAAATCAAACAAACAACTGAGCACTTCACTCCTTTTAACGGGGTGGTCAAAAATCTTCACTAATTCACTGGTGAAAGCAGAATACGAGTCGAGGAGAGAAGACTGTCTTTTCCAAAGGGAAGTGGCCCACTGCGCCGCTCTTCCCCGCATCAGATTAACACAAAAAGCTACTTTAGCTTTTTTTTATTTGGGTAACGGGATGGCTGTAAATGAAAGACCAACGTGCAATTTAACAAAAAACGATTACAAGTACCTGGTTCCCCAGAATAAGGTTTGGGTGTGGGAACCCGTGGTTCGGAAAGAGGAGAGGGTGCAACGGGAACAGAAGGGCTACTCACTGGGGTGGTTGCGCTGGCGCTCTGGCTAGGTGCAGACAGGTGGCTCATCTGAGCAGACAGCTGCATCACACTCTGAGAGAGCCCCAAAAGTGAGTCCATAACTCTCGCCAACATGTGATCGTGCCTTCCGAGGAGAATCCCTTGAGAGCTGATAGCTTCCTTCAAGGTGTCGGGGGTCGCTGGGTCCATGTTGGCCAGACGATTCTGTTAGGAGGTGCTCCTAATGTGTATAGGGTGGACCCAGAATGCGACTGAGGAAACAGGGAGTGATTACAAAAAGGTTTATTTGTGGGACACTAAGGAAGCGGGGGAAGAGGAGTGCCAGTGCTCGTGGGTCTTCAGTGGAGGAGGTGAGGGGGGATCCAGGGACTCCAGGGAGGTGGTCCATTGCGGGGGAAATCCGTGCTCCAGGGTAAAGGTGCTTGATGCGTGGAAAAACCTGTGAGTGCGAACCAGAGTGCTGCTGCTGGTGGCTGATTTGTGGTGGCAGGGCTGGAGAGGACGTCAGGCTGAGGAGGCTCTAGGGTAGGCGAAGGAAATGAGAGGAACAGGTTAACTACCAGGAACAAGCAACAACTCGAGAACAAGAGAACTGTTCTTTGGCTGACCTACCGCTCGAAGCAGAGTGAATCGTCTGGCGCTGCATTGCGGGGAGAAACCGGCTTTAAGAGCAGCGCCGATTACAACAGGAGACAGGTGCGGTGAATTAACGAGCGAGTCATCCTCGGCCACGGCCCCGCCCAGCCTGAAAAAACATGCACAGCACATCACAGCAGAACAAACAAGCAATAAAACTGCCAAACTCTACTAGAACCCCAACAGTTGATGTAAAACATGGTTGTGATACCTCAAAAAACAAATGGAATATGTGAGAAAGTATATGTTCCTGTAGACATAACTGATAATGGCAGTTGCATAGGACCATGCTTTTAGTTGACGGGGCTTCACGCGTATTTGCCACACAGAGCACACAACGAGCAGAAACCGACAGAAACACTCGATAAACCCACTTACGGAGCAGATCAATTTAATGTACACTGTAAGGTCCTGTCATATTATTTTCATTTATGCGGCAAACAACAACAGCTCAGAAACTATTAATAGATATATCAGTGTTATTCAGTAAGCACTTCTATTATGAATCGCTCGCTGCTCCTCAACACCCCCAACAGTTCAAAGTCTGGTCTAAAACTGATGTCCGATCACATGGTGCTTCATCTATGTTCTGCATATAACCAGGGCCAAGGGAGCATTAGCGAGAGAGCAAGAGAGAGAGAGAGAGAGAGAGAGAGAATATGGGTGTTAAGTGTTGGCACTGGCCCCAGTTCTTGCATAACTCACTGGTAATTAGGTTTTTACTGTTGCCGAGTCATAACCATTGCTGCGACCACAGCTATGCAGGTGTTGGCAGGACTTTGAAGCAGACTATGAGGAACATGACACAGAACAGAATAGAATAGAAAAGAATAGAATAGAATAGAATAGAATAGAATAGAATAGAATAGAATAGAATATAGAGCATTTTGAATTCTCCAGCTATCAGTATTTCTGAACACAACCATCTTATTCGGAGACAGGGCACACAAACAGTGCACTGTATGTAAATGAAGTTGTGATGAAATTTGTGATTTTCTTCTTCTCTCACTTCTTTTTTTTTTCATCTCACCTTCCTCCCTTTGCTTCTCCAGCCTCTACGTGATCCTCACATCCACATCTTTCTTCCTGTCTTCCTCGTCAGCTTCTGCTTCTCCTCATCAGTCTCCTTTGAACATTCACCTCTTCCTTATAGTTCCTCCTCCTTCTCATTTGTCTCCTGCTTGTGGCTGCCTTCTTTTTCCTCCCTCTCCTGCTCCGTTTCCACCTCCTCCTCCTCCTCCTAGTCTGCTTTCCCTCCTTGTTTCCCCAGTCTTGTTAGCGCTGGTCATGCATGCTTGCCTCCCTGATTAACTAACAAACCCAAGGATGTTTCACAGAATAGTGTCTGCTCACCTCGAGAGAGGCATCGATTTGCTGGCAGGCGGTAACGACAGAGACAGCTGGCACATCGAAATGAGCTTGCGAGCAGAAAGTGGAAAAAATGAATAACTGCAGAGAGAAGAAAACCGACCATTTTCAAATTACTAACTTCATAGTGAAAAGGATTCAGTGTTTTTTGGTCGGATGTCCATGCATACAGAAACACTGCGCTGTGCTTTTTGAATAAGTACGTATTTAAATTCGAGCAAACATGAAGTAAATGACAGTATGAGCTCAAGGTGGTGATGAAACTCAAACGCTTCCCAAGTTAGTTTCTAAATGGACGACAAACACAGATAGAGGACATCTGTTCTCCCAAGAACCAGGTACAATTTAAACACAGCAGAAAAAAGACTGTCTGTGTGTATGAATTGTGTATGAAAAAAAAATTCCAACGGGCGCTGCAGGAAACGGCTGCCTCACTAGATGCTCCACAACACCAAACGTTTTTTTCCTCTTTTTCTTAGATATTTTCTACTTTTCTTTTTGTCTTTAAATACTCAATGGATACTTGCAACTTTAAAACACCTGCGGGAGCCAGGAACCTCACTTTTTCTCGGGAGGAGCTATTGGCTCTGAAGCCGATGGCACAGGCTGGAATACGACATGACATCCCGGCTGAGCTGAGAAGACGTTACCGGGGCAGCAAGGCTGGCGCTAGACTAAAGGCTAGGCTAACAGACCGGAGACATTTCAAACCATCAGTCCCGACGGTAATTTTGGGAAACGTAAACGCCTTGCAGAACAACATGGACGAGCTGTCGGTGCTGATCAACCAGCGTATCTACCGGGAATGCAGCTTGTTCATCCTCTCGGAATCGTGGCTAACCCAGCTAACACCGGACGCTAACGTGGACCTGACGGGCTTCGCTACAGTGAGAGCGGACAGAGACACGCAAGCATGCGGAAAAAGCAGAGGTGGGGGTCTCATCATGTACGTTAACCGCTGGTGTAACCCAAGTCACGTTTCTGTAAAGGTGGTTCTGTGTTGTCGGGATTTAGTTGTTAGCCTGCGGCCATATTACTTACCACGAGAGTTCAGTCACGTGATTGCGATGTGCCTTGCCTGCTTTCCACCAGTTTGTGAACTGCCCCACCAGAAACAACCGGACAATCGACCTCCTGTATGCTAATAAACGGGACGCATACACAGCCACCCCCCTCCCCCAACTTGGGAAGTCAGACCACAACCTAGTCCTCCTACAGCCTCAGTACACCCCTCTGGTCAAAAGACAGCCGGCCACAACACACACCATCAGGAGGTGGTCTACTGAGGTGGAGGAGACCCTGAGGGACTGTATGGAAACCACCTCTTGGGATGTTCTGTTTTCCCCCCATGGTGAGGATATTGAGGGGCTGACCCACTGCCTGACTGACAACCTGAACTTCTGTGTCGATGTCGTCTCTCCTGCTGAGACTGTTCGTTGTTACCCGAACAACAAACCCTGGGTGACGTAGGAGGTCAAAGCTGCACTCAACAGGAAGAAGGTGACCTTCAAGAACAAAGACAGGGAGGCAATCAGAGCAGCACAGAGGAAGGTGAAGCTGTGCCTGAAGGAGGCCAAAGACACCTACAGGACGAAGGTGGAGCAGCAGCTGAGGGACAACAACATGAGGGAGGTCTGGCAGGGTGTGAATACCATCACAGGCTTCAAAACAAAAGCCAGAACAGCAGGGGGGACGGTGGAGGAGGCAAACAATCTGAATGCCTTCTTGAACCGATTTAACCAGCCCAAGGATGACAGAGAGAGTGAGTACAGGAGTCTGGTGGACGACTTTGTTGTCTGGTGCAAAGGAAACCACCTGCAGCTCAATGCCTCAAAGACAAAGGAACTGGTCATAGACTTCAGGAAATCTGGACCATGCCCACGACCAGTTCTGATTGAGGCACATGAGGTTGAACTTGTAGAAAACTACAAGTACCTTGGGCTGTGGCTGGACAACAAGTTGGACTGGACATGCAACGCAGACTACCTGTTCAAGAGGGGACAGAGCAGGCTGTACTTCCTGAGGAGGCATCGGTCGTTCAACATCTGCAGGAAACTCCTGCGGATGTTCTACCAGTCGTCGGTTGCCAGCGTCCTTTTCTGCACCGTGGTGTGCTGGGGCAGCAGCACATCAAAGAGGGACGCATCGAGGCTGGACAAATTAATCAGGTGGGCCAGTTCTACAGTGGGCATGAAACTGGACTCCCTGGTGACAGTGGCAGAGAGGAGGACACTGAACAAACTGCTGGCCATCATGGACGATGCCAGCCACCCTCTGCACACTGTCATCATCGCCCAGAAGAACCAGTTCAGCGACAGGCTGCTCCTCCCCAGGTGCAAAACAACAGGACCAAAAACTCCTTTGTCCCCTGAGCCATCAAACTGTTCAACTCTGAGTTCGGGGAGAGGGGGAGGAGCAGCAGGTGGAGAGAGGAGGGGGGTGAGGGTTGAGGAGTGAGGACATTGGGTGAGATAGAGCATCATGCTCTATCACCAGACTGGGCAATATGTTACATGTATCTGTATATTGTATACTGAATTTGAATGCTGATTTGATTTGAATTTGGATTTGGATTTAATTTGATTTGATTTGATTAGAATTTTCAATGCTGTTGTTTTTGTTGCTGATTTTATGTTGGTGTTGTGTTGTTTTTTGGTGTAGCAATTCCCCTGAGGTCTTGCACCGAAGGGATTAATAAAGTTTTATTCTATTCTATTCTATTCTATTCTATTCTATTCTATTCTATTCTATTCTATTCTATTCTGTTCTGAATGTGTGTGTGAAAGTGTCCATTAGCATACCGACTTGCTTTTGAAGACAGTGGGTCAGATTTATTATACAGTGGCAAATTCAGAGAACACATACAGAGGCATGCGGCCTGATTTCCCCCAGAAACAGTATTTTTTTCTTTTTCTTTCATTTCTATTTTCAGAAAGTTTTTCCTCCAGCTTTATTTTTTTCCTATCAAGTCAGTCATTAGGCCTACGTGCAGCTTGAATTTTTGGGGGGTGATTATAACAGTGTGGTGGAAGGTTTTGATATCATTATTCTTGCATTAGAAGCACATTCAGTAAGAGCTGTTTGATTTCTTGCACAAATCACCACTAATGTCCTTGTACATTGATTCTGTGTGACATGACGCTCTAGATTATATCCAGTATTTTCTAGCATGCCTTTAAAGTTGAAAAAGGATGACATGGTTGTCCCTGATCACAGCAGCGCTCCACTGCCAAGTTTAGTATACAGATGTGGACATTTAAATGGTCTGTAAAGAAAACAAAACAGCTGCGTATCTATAGCTGTTACATGATTTGAAAGTGTGCCACTCGGTACCAGATGAAAGCAACAAAACTAGGTTAGACAAATGACAGTTTGTGGGTCAGTGCTTCTCAGTCAGCCTGAACGCTTATATCAGAGGTTCTCTTGGAATGTAGACGGTCACACATCAAGGCTTTTACATACAAAAGCCAATTATCTTGGAGCTCCACTCGCAACCACCATGACTAAATGTACAGATCCCAGCAAAGACAATGCAGAGACAAAGAAAGAAAGAATGAAAGAAAAAAAGACAAGTTCAGTTCACTTTTCATTGTCACAGCTTATTGCTTTGTTTCTAAGAAACTACTGGCTCCTCTAGCAACTAACAATGGGATAACCCAGAAGAAGAGACCAAGCAGTGAGCATTAGAAATGACTCACCAGAGTGGGATTATGGTTGTGTGGGGGTCTGAGGGGTGAACAGCTTAGACAACAAAGACCTAATATTTGTCAGCAGAGCTTTTATGAATGGCATCATATGCACACTTGGTTGCAGTTTCACATATGCAGTTTGAGAACCTGAATCTAAAATGCCATGTCCTGTTCTGTTCTGATTTGTTTGCTCCTATTTGTGTTCAGAGACAACTTGAGTTTGTCAGCTGTATTATACTATGGCTCACTTGCAGGTTGCATGTGCACTCAGTAGACACTGATCAGTGTCTGTCTCTTGTAGATCTTTAGCAGCTACAGCAGTTTCACAGGGCAAGAATCTACATTTTCAGTTAACATCACTTATGCCCTTTGTAAAAAAGTAATCTGTATTCAACCTACACTTTTCCACGCGATAGACCTTTTTATACCAAACGTCATGACCCACAGTGACATGAGGACATGGAATTAGAGTGGGACATTGTGTTTGCCTTTTTTTTTTTTTTTTAAATATGCTGCCGGTTTTACACGCATTAAGTCTAATCATGAGATTAAAGTGTGCTGGACACAGTATAGAAAGCATAACCAGCAGCTACATCGACCTGACACAACTCATTGTGATTAGCTGAAATCAGATCAACAAAGTCCACATTATTGTTCTTTTATGGTTTTAACTGGATAAGAAATAATATTGTTTCTTAATTGGCTCTAATATAGTGATAAACGGTGGGCTTAGTGGTTTTAGGAATTGAACTTTAGTTCATACACCCAGCAAATAGTTTCAGATGATCTCCTTAAACAAATGAGAATTTTACTGTAGATGGACTAGAGCTGAGTCATTTTTCAAAACAAGGTTTCAAAACATGTGTTTCTAATAAACATCAAATATTTATGGCTACTAAGCAGCAATCAAATTTCTTAAAATGAAATGAAACGATTTCTAAAAGGCTGATAAAGAAAATAAGTTTCTTTTTATAATTCACAATTTTCCCTATAGATGTATGCAGTCTGATGTTTATGACCATAGTTTCAGCTCTCTGGCTTCCTTCATTTATTAGCTATGCCTATTTATTCCACCAAGAACAACAATGTTTCACCGAGTTGTTTGCAGTTAAACGCAAGCAAGTCTGAGGGACCTACAAGTCGCTTACAGCTTCATTTGACACTGCTCAAATACAATATGTTGACTGTAGAAAATATATTAAATCATCACAACAAATCTCAAGGTACAGAATCAACAAAAGTACAGCAGACTGAGGAGTCGCCACCTGTCTGACTTCCCTGTGTTTGGTTTTTGGATCCTCACGAAGAGTTGGCACACTTTCAGTCTGGCTCTGTTTCTGGACTCTCCAGATGGGTCGGAGGCCTGGTTGAGTCCCAGAAATTCAAAAACGTTGCGTGTAAGAGAGACAGCGAGTGTTTGCATGCGAGAAAGTAGATAATCAAGAAAGAGGCATGTATTACTAAGACGGAGGGAGAGACTGTGGACAATGATTTTTAGGACAAAGTGATACACAAGTTATGTTTCCATGATATATTATTATGTGGATTTTAATGGTGAAATCCCCCCAAAAAACGCTCCAATTTCACAAAAGTTTAAAAAAAAAGTTTTTTTATGCTTGCTTGAAATGATAATTCACTTCTTTTTTTCTTTAGACAGGAAAAGAAAACACCTTTTCTGACTAAGTTCGGACATAGTAAACGCTGAATTCATGTTCGATCAGCTGTTTCTACTTCTTTGTGTGTCTTTGCCTCCAGACAGCTTGAAACATGACAATACATTGAAAAAAATTACAACTTTCCTGATTCAACACTTCGAGGACACTAGTTGGGCTGCAAAGTGGCTCGGAGGTTAGCATGGTCGCCTCACAGCTAGAAGATCCCCGGTTCGCATCCCGATTAGGATGCCTGGGATCTTTCTGCATGGAGTTTGCATGTTCTCTCCAAACAGTGCAGGTTCTCTTCGGGTTCTTTGGCTTCCTCCCACAGTTCAAAAACATGTTGAGGTTAATTGGTGATTCTAAATTGTCCGTAGGTGTGAATGTGAGTGTGCTTGTTTGTCAATAGACTGGCGACCTGTCCAGGGTGTCCCCTGCCTTTGCCCTGAGTCGGCTGGGGTAGACTCCAGCCCCCCGCAACCCTAGCGAGGATTAAGCGGTGTATAGATAATGGAAGGATGGATGGATGGGTTTGTTCCTGGCTTCTTCTACTCTATTTATTTCAGCCATGCATAACATAGCCTATACCACCACCTTCTGGCAACTATATATATATTTTGTTACATTCATTTAGCTTTTTAAGTGGAAAAAATTTCTTTCAAATTCATTTGACAGTTCTTTGGAAATCCTACAGAGACACTATATGTGTGGGCAGTCATGTGTTACCGCCCAACTTGATAAGCACCAGTTGTCTCCTTTTCGAGGTCTGTCTGGGACAGCCCTCTCTCCACTCACTTTAGATCTTCCTTTCTCACCTTTTCTTCATTATCTCTCTTTGGTGTCCTACACAGCCTTTTTTTCATTCTCCTTCTTCTTTCCTTTCCTCCCCACTCTTTCCCCATGTGACATAACTATAGTTAAGTTAAAGCTGCTCTTTTCCTCACAATCTAAGTATCCATAGGAAAGAAAAGAAAAGGTATTTGTAGCATAGTGTTATTTATTAATGCTGGTCAAACAAGACCACGCTCATTATATGTAGTAATGTGGTGCAGTGTGGTCTAACCACAACGAAAAACAGGCCAAAAGGCCACCACGGAAGTTTTACTGAGAGCAGGAGGAAGTGCAGGACAGAAAGAGATCTGTGTCAAAGGAAATCAGAATGTGGGAGAAAATGGAGGCCAGGAGGAAGGCTGGGACCAGAGAGAGGAAGAGGATGAAAGCTTGTTGCTTGTTGCTCGAGTTCAAACCAACTCCCAGTTTGCCCTCAAATCTCCTGTTACCATGGTGATTTAACCGCCGATGTAGTGTCCCCGGAGACTCAGTCCTGAAAACACAGGGAGCGAGAGGAAAAACACAAGGACAGGCAGAAGGACTAAACAGCCCAGGTGTGCTAGACAAGAAGCGCGCTGCAATGAATGTACAATTTCCCTTTTTTCCCTTTCATGGAACGTTTGTGAAGTTAGTCAAGCTTGGCACAGTTTTTAATTAGTTTTTGTCAAGATTGTCGTTAAATGTTTCCTACTGCAAAACAGCATGGGATGTTGATAAACTTCCAGAAAACAAATGTCAAGTCGGTGATGAAGTTATCAGGGAACTCTGGTGTTCTATCTCGGATATCACTCACATTGACTTTTACTTGTCAGGGCTCATACGATGGAGGTGCTATACAGGGCTCATTGATGTAGGAATTGAAACGGCAACATATCCAAATTTAAGCACTGCACAATCATTGTTATATTGACAATGAATCAACTGTCTATGTGTTACATGGAAGGTGTTGCTGTTTCCATGGAGAATCTTTTTTTTTTAAGAGCTATTTTCTTACGTTTGCCATGTGGTCTTTAAATGACAAAAAAAATCTGACTGAAATAGTTGCTGATGTTAAGAAAAGAATACAATTCAATGTGGTATATATTAAATTTTAGCTTATATTTCACATAAAATGACACTTGAACCCAATACACACGTCAACAAAATTGTTGGTACCCCTCAGGTAATGAAAGAAAATCCCAAAACAGTCACAGAAACTTGAATCTGACAAAGTAACAATAAATAAAAATTCTATACAAATAAAGCAATGAAAATTAGACATTGCTTTTGAGCCGTAGATCAACAGAATTATTTTAAGAAATAAACTCATGAAACAGGCCTGGACAAAAATGATGGTACCCCTATAAAAGACTGATAATAATGTGACCATAGGGACATAATCAATCAAAGTGTGTCCTCTAATTAGCATCACAGAGGTCAACAAACTTGTAATCAGTCAGTCGGCCTATTTATAGGGTTACAAGTAGTCACTGTGCTGTTTGGTGACATGGTGTGGACCACACTAAACATGGACCAGAGGAAGCCAAGGAGAGAGTTGTCTCAGGAGATTAGAAAGAAAATTATAGACAAGTATGTTAAAGGTAAAGGCTATCAGACCATCTCCAAGCAGCTTGATGTTCCTGTGACTACAGTTGCTCATTATTATTATTCAGAAATTTAAGATCCATGGGACTGTAGCCAACCTCCCTGAACGTGGCCACAGGAGGAAAATTGATGACAAATCGAAGAGACGGATAATATGAATGGTAACAAAAGAGCCAGGAACAACCTCTAAAGACATTAAAGGTGAACTCCAAGGTCAAGGTACATCAGTGTCAGATCGCACCATCCGTCGTTGTTTGAGCCAAAGTGGACTTCATGGGAGACGACCCAGGAGGACACCATTGTTGAAAACAAACCATAAAAGCCAGACTGGAATTTGCCAAACTGAATGTTGACAAGCCACAAAGCTTCTGGGAGAATGTCCTATGGACAGACGAGACAAAACTGGAACTTTTTGGCAAGGCACATCAGCTCTGTGTTCACAGATGCAAAAATGAAACATCAAGAAAAATATCAAGAAAAGAACACTGTCCCTACTGTGGAACATGGAGGAGGCTCTGTTATGTTCTGGGGCTGCTTTGCTGCATCTGGCACAGGGTGTCTTGAATCTGTGCAGGGTACAATGAAATCTCAAGACTATCAAGGTATTCTAGAGAGAAATGTGCTGCCCAGTGTCAGAAGGCTTGGTCTCAGTCGCAGGTCATGGATCTTGCAACAGGATAATGACCCAAAACACACAGCTAAAAACACCCAAGAATGGCTCAGAGGAAAACATTGGACTATTCTGAAGTGGCCTTCTATGAAGCCTGATCTAAATCCTATTGAACATCTGTGGAAGGAGCTGAAACATGTCATCTGGAGAAGGCACCCTTCAAGCCTGAGACAACTGGAGCAGTCTGCTGATGAGGAGCGGGTCAAAATACCTACTGAGAGGTGCACAAGTCTCATTGACAGTTACAGAAATCATTTGATTGCAGTGATTGCCTCAAAAGGTTGTACAACAAAATATTAAGTTCAGGGTACCATCATTTTTATCCAGGCCTGTTACATGAGTTTATTTTTTAAAATAATTCTGTTAAACCACAATTCAAAACCAATGTCTGATTTTCATTGGTTAATTTTCATAGAATTTTTTTTTATGATTACTTTTGTCAGACTCAGGTTATTTCTGTGACCATTGTGGGTTTTTCTTTCATTAACTGAGGGGTACCAACAATTTTGTCCACGTGTGTATGTACTATGTTGAGCCAACACTGGATCATCTTTGTTGTTGTATTTTTTTTCACAGATTATTACTGAATACTACTTTACATTACTTCATTTCTGTCTTTTAGCGTATAGTGTTCATTTTACGTACATTCGGTGAGTTGCTGAGACAAAAAAAAGAACCAAAAAACAAACCTTCCTGTTCACTAGTAACTAGTGCTGCACCAATTTTTTTTTTTTACATTTTCTTCTTCTTCAACAGTTTTTTATTTTGTATTTAACTTTTCGCTCCGTTATGCTCATTCAGTAACAATAAAGTCAAAAAACTTCTCTCATGCTGTAATACCTTGATTTGGCATTTTTTAGTTATAGTCTGTGAGTCTTTTTACATGATAAATCCCACAATATGTGCACGTAAGTAAAATACATTGCTTCTTGCATTTGGTTCAGTTACAAAAATCACTAATGCCACTGCTCTCTGTCTCTCTTTGTCTTCGTCTCTCTCTCCACAGCTGTATCATTCATGAGACACAGCGCGTCAGCCTTTGGATTTGCTGTGAGTTTCAGCTCCCTTCTTCCCTCCGTTTGCATTAATCAATTATAAGTTGAGTCTTGGTGATTTATTAATGAAAGCCGGTACCAAAGTGTTATTGGTCCCTTTGTCTCCACGGTAACAGGGCAGAGAAGAGGGTCTGAGTCGGAGGCTCAGGTTGAATTTCACAAGGCGCTTTTTTTGTGTTTGTATGTTTGCTAAACAGATCTGCAGGCTCTCACCAGGAGGACACCTCCTACTAGTTTTTATCATTTGGAGGTGTTGATTAAGACTGTAATTAGTTTAAAAACTATGACTTCATAGCAGTGAAGTGAAAATTAAAATATCCACGCCCAAGGCCAGTGAGGGAAATGTGATTAGCATAATGTGATTAAAATATTATAACCCATAATCTGCAGCGCTAGCTATCTCTTTATTAGAGACTGGATTTTAATTAGCAAGTGCTTGGCTGTCTATGACAGATTTATTAAAGCAGTGAGAAGAAAATAAGTGAATAAAACTGAGTGCAAAAAGGTTAGATCATGGCAGCTGATAGTCAGTAGCTTTTGCTGCTATGATGTTGAAAGTTAACATTTTCCGTTACATTTTTGGAAAAATTAAATGATAATGATCATACCATATTTTGCGAATCAGTGTCAGAGGAGATAAGACTTTTTTTTAAAGTTGTCTTTAAGAAAGGTTCACTTCCAAATGAAGCATATTTTGTGGTAATAATGTGTAGCACTTTAGTTTTCCTGCAGCGGTAAAACATCGACACCAGTTTCTCAGTTAAATAATACATGTGAAAGTTCCTGCATGTTTCACACTAGCAAGCTTTAATTAGACATCGATTAAGACATTGTGATGATACATAACTTGAAAAAGAACTCATTACTCACCCATCCATTGTCTATATACAACTTTGTCCTCTATAGGGTTATGGGGCGTCTAGAGCCTATCTTAATCATTGAAAAAAATATTATGAGGGGTACTTTTTAAGCTTCTTGTTTATAATAACAGCACTGGATTTTTCCCACACCATAAGTAAGTTATTGCTCTGGCCAGCTCCACATTTCACAGCACATATCATGTTATGGTGCGAGAAGTTCTCAGATGTTTTGGTGCAATGTTCCTCACTACCAATCTCTCCTTGGCTACCTGGTCCCTGTTTCTGCTGTAGTTTGATGCCACGCTGGACGTACTGTCATCAGCCATTGTCCTCTGGCGCTACAGCAATGCAGCAGCTGTGCACTCTGCACACAGAGAGTATATGTGAGTACAAAACACACCGCTGACTTTAATTAATGTTTGATTAATAATGTGCACCCTCTCTCCACGCGCACTAAAACAAGAGCTTCTGCATTCCACTGTATGTATTTGTCTTTTAGCCCAGTATATTGTATAGCTGACTGACTGGTCTATTTAGCTTTCCTCTCTTGTTTCTGCTTCCACGTAGCAGTTTCCTTCTAGTCTGAGATTTAAAAAAAATAAATTAATTTTTTTGAAAAAACTGGAAACAGGAAATATGTTTGTTTGTTACCATAGTTTTCAACACAAATACAAGTTTTGTAAATCCATGTTTTGAAACTCCTTGTGTCAATAATGGAAAGCATTTGAGTGTACTCTAGCCTTATTATAATAATAATAATATCAGTTAATAGTCCCATAAGGATTAAATAATTTTAAAAAATCTATTTCCTGATTTTCAAGGTTGGAAAGTGCCACAGGTCAGGAAAGTGACACGTCATTGTGTATCAATGTTACATGTGAGCCTGTTCATTCATCAGTTTTCAGGCCGACTGTAGATCAGCTAAGTTCTTCAATTAAGTGTCAGGATGCACGGGGCCTTGTTCGTCTTACTCAGAGGTGTCGCAGGTGATGAAAGACCAAGCTGTCACTTTACCATCCATTAACACACACACACACACACACACACACACACACACTCACACATATACATCTGAACCTGCACAGACATTGTCACACTCAGATCATATTTTTTCTACACTTTTGTCAGGACTTGCTTCAGTACACAGCTGAACACACGGAAACACACATCAAAGCACACGACAAATCATGCTCTAAAAAGCTGGAACAAAAAATTCATAAATTAACCAGTGGATGTTTCTGCATACAGTGTAGTTGTAAAGGTGTTTATCACATGTTGCTTGCGTTCCACTTACGCCAAGGGTTTTTCATTTTTTACTGAATCTGGTTAGACCAACTGCTTCATTTATGGTGAAGTCTTAAATGACCCATGTAAATAAAGTGATTTAGATAAAATTTAACAATTTTCCTGAGAGAACTGAACCTCACACGTTGTTTGTGTGCAAATGACTGGTGGAAAGATGGAAATCTGTTGATTATTTCAATTTTTACAGTTTCTGGCTCTGATAATTGATGGAATTTTTTAAACATGCCTTCCAAATGTATTGGTGGGTTTAAAGGTTTGGCAAATTGAAATGCATCTATGCTTTAGCACTACACACTCTTATTTTGCTCACAATGTTTTTCTGTTTAAGAAAGCTCTTTGGCTTTTTTGTTTTAAATGTGCTTTTTTTTTTTTTTTTACAACGATGCCACTGACTTGACTTGATCGGTCATGCTGGAATTCAACACAGAACTGCAGTGATTGCAAAAATCAAGTCATTTTTTGTTTGTAGCTTTTTTGAGTGCCAGCTGCTTTTTACAAATTACGAGAATTCTATTGTGAAAGATCAAAGTCAAAATCTCAAAAGAAAATCACCGCTTCACTGCACCTGTCAGGATACTGGGCATCTTTTCTGCAGTGACATCGATTAAGAGACAGATGTTGAATTAGAGCTGATTGTATTCCAGCTGATGTGTCAACGGAAGAAATACTTGTAATGATGCATGGTGCACATGCAAGTGTCATGTCGCTCCATCCTGTAAAAAAAATATTGTTAGCACACAGTGCATCTAATAAAGTGGAAACATCCCTCTAGGTTCTACTATACTTAGGGATTTGCTGTTTGTCCAGGTATGATTTGGCTATAATTCAAGTCAGTAGGGAAAAAGGCAAAAAAGGCAGACTTTGGATTGCTCAGCTGGTAACAACCTGAACCAAAGCCAGTGCAGGTATAAGTTAAAACGCTTGTTATATGGACTTTCTGAACATTTGTTTGGTTTTCAATGCAGCAGGAAAATACTCTTAATGAAAGTAAAAGGAACAAGGCCTGGGGAAACTGAGTCTGCTCTCCTTTAAGCTTCTTTAGGTCATCGCTTTGGTTCAAACTGCATGTAACATAATCTTCATATTGTTGCTGACCGAAGCCAACACCGGACATTCTTCTTTTTGTTTCTCTGTCTGCAGAGCATGTGTCATCCTCGGGGTTGTGTTTGTCCTCTCCTCCCTGTGTATCCTTGGAAAGGCCATCCACAATCTGGCTACCAAGATGCCGCCACAAGTGGTGAGGCTACACACGTATACACCAGCCCACCTGCACTGGAATTTATTCATATAGAATGACATTTGGCAAAGGACTGATGTCCAAACAAAATGATATTTACTGTATGTAGTTTTGGGAAAACAAAGGTAACAAGTTTGACTTGACACAAATAGTCATTAGGGTCTCTTTCTAACCTATACCAAGAATTATTTACAATTGCACCCACATCTGAACCACACTGTGGTCGATATGGGTGCAAAATTCTACAAACAAACTAATTATAGACATTGCTCTTGAACATCAGAGAGTCATGTCTGAGCTTACACACTCAAATGAAATGACACAGTTTGAATACTACACATTAACGGCATTGAAAGTTCAGCTGTGTTCAGACTTTGCATGACTGCCCATAACTTTGAGGTTTTACTCAGTGAGCAGGGTTTTTCAGGAGATTCTTGGTATTGTGTGACATTGGATGACTGCCACCTGATAATAGGTCCGACTTCATTCATGCAAGCACAACAACAAACATAAAGCAGTAGGTCTTGGGTGCACTGACTGCGCGGCTGCTTCCAAGCACATCTGCTGCTTCGGTTCACATAAGTGCAGTAGCGCAACGTGCGGAAAGCGCTGGGTGCAGCGATTAATAAATACACTCTCAGCCAGTCACATCCCTGATCTGATCAGTGTGAAACAGCTGTGCCAATCACGATGAAGTGTCATATCAACAGCTCAACAGATGGAGAGACCTTCCTCTGATGAAGTCCCTGAACAGAGCTGCTCACATCAGGGTTACTTTTTTCTAATTTTGGAAAGCCAAATCCACAGTAAACATCATACTCGATTTAACTGTTGAACTCTTTCACAGGTTGAGTTACACTCCTCTGGACACATAAACTGAATTTAATATTTTTTTTAAATGGCTACTTAAAAACAAATAAAATGATATCAGACTGTTAATTCTTTAATTTCTGTTTACAGTATTAGTTTTTATATTCATTTTCATCCAAGGTTGAGATATTCTTTTGAAGGTTTGCCAGTGATTGTGTGGCTTTTCTTACCTTGGGCTTTTGTATCTGTATTTTCCCCAACAAAAGGCCAAACACGGGGGAGTGTGTGTGTAATTTTACAGCTCAAACCACAACGCACACACATACACACACACACACACACACACACACACACACACACTCACGTGTTTAAAGGCAGCACACACACACATATTTGTATACCTGACATATGGATGTTAATTTGTAATGTACAGTGCAGCACTTGTACACACTGAGCAACATACACACACATAAATCAGCACTGTGAGGCAGGTTTCTTTTTATAGCCCTCTGCTGTAGTTCTTCTGACGTCAGAGGTTTTTGTCTCCTTCAACCTGACTTTTGTTCATGTTTTTGTCTCCGACACAGACACACAC